>NW_026856224.1:0-21020 GCF_026571515.1 Ruditapes philippinarum | reverse complement strand
CCAAAGGAACATTCCTGTGAAGTTTGTATGAAATTGGCTCAGTGGTTTATGAGGAGATGTCATTTAAAGCAAAAGTTTTATGGACGGACGGACGGACGGACGGACGTCTGGCCGAAATGGAATAAAGGGCCATTTCTTTTGTTATTTTCTATTGTTTAATAGAGGGCCAATGGCCCCTTACTCTATTGTTACGGAATGAACTCTATTGTTCTCTTTTGTTCTGTTTACAGTTAGATGGCCCTCTATCCCTTTTCGGTAGTGCGGACGGACGACGGACGCCGGACGGACGCCGGACGAAAAGCGATCACAAAAGCTCACCCTGTCACTTTGTGACAGGCGAGCTAAAAATATAAGATAAGTAAGTAAGTAAGTAAGTAAGTAAGTAAGAAAGAAAGAAAAGGCTTTATTTATCGAGGCTACACATTTGGTTTCCCAATCTTCCATGTGGGCCTCTAATAAAAACATAATTTATACAACTACAATATTACAAAACTAATTGCAATAACATTTTGTTTCAATGTACATTGAAATTGTCACAACAAGAAATACATGTTAAATATTTACAGTCCATTCATAGCATAATACATGTCAAAGAAGTACATATCAAATTAAATGATGTGGGAAATACGTTTTAGGTGGTACATCAAATGATCGATTGGATTCTAATTTTGTTAAAAAATGTATAATTTAATGATGAGAAATGCCAGGATAGATATGAAGCTTGAAATTCCTGAACTGTTTTAGATTTTCTTATGTTAAGAGGGATATTATTCCATAATTTAGGGCCAGAGTATACTAGGGATTTTCTGAAAAATTCTTTCTTAGGTCGTGGAACAGCTACATGTAGGTCTGAACTATTTGTATATCTTAAGTTGCGCTCATGTTTTTGGTAAACAAATTGGAATTTACTTTGCATGTATTGTGGATATGGTATATCATTGATAGATTTAAACATTATGATTGCTTTTTTGTATTTCATTCTTTCATCAAATCACATCCAATTTAGTTCTTTTAAAACAAATCACTGGAGGGTGCATCGTAACTTTTATCTAGAATTATTCTTGCTGCTCTGTTTTGAAATTGATCAGATCATTGCTGATACATATTACAAGGTTATGACTAAAATCTCATTTTAAGGTCACTATCAAGCAGTATTTAAAATTTACTATCCAAACACCGTGTGGGCCCCCTGTGGGGTTGTCAGGGAACTGTTAATAAAAGAAATTATTCATATGCAAATTAAAAAGTTAAAATAAAAGTTCTACAAGACTATTAATTTAAAAGACATAGTGTGCAATTTAGAATTTATAGAATGGGTCAAACCTCTCAGTAAAGATGTTTAAACTGGGGCTAGACGGAAGGCTATTCCAAAGACGTATGCTCCTTGGAAAGAAATAATTTTGATGATATTGTGTCCTCGACTAGGGTATCAGGTAGTTCAGATTTCTTGTTTGAGTAAGGTGTTGGTGGTCAACAAAAACAATGTTGTTTTGGATTTTATTCACGTAGGTTACAGCACTGATGTTTCGACGCTGTTCAAGGGTTTGCCAGTAAAGATCATTTATCATTTTTGAGACACTGCTTGTATAGTCATAATCATTAAAAATACGTCTAGCAGCTGATCTTTGTACTTGCTCTATCTTATAGATTAAGTATTTCTGCCAAGGATGCCAGCTATGGAGCAATATTCAACCTAAGGTCTACAATGTAACATAGGTCTGATATGCAGTTTCCTTTATCTTTTTATTTGGGGTTTTAATATTTCTTCTAATGAATCTGAGGGAGTTATTTGCTTTGGATGTTATATTGTTTATATGTTTGGTCCATGAAAGGACTTGACTGATAAGTGACTCCTAAGTATTTTGCTTCTTGAGTTGAGCTTAGTTGGATGTTGTGGAGGGTATAAGGAAATATTACAGGGTTTCTTTTTCTTGTTATCCTGAGAACTTCACATTTATCAGGGTTGAACTCCATGGACCAGTCTTTTTCCCCATGTTTCTAAAGCATGAAGGTCATCTTGGAGGTTTTGGGCATCTTGTTTAGACCTGATGGTTAGGTAGACAACAGTATCATCTGCAAAGAGTCTAACCTTACCTTTGACACTATCCAGGAGGTCGTTTATGTATATCCAGGAGGTCGTTTATGTAAGAAAGGAAAAGACAGGGACCTAATACTGAGCCTTGGGGGACACCTGAGAGGACTGGAAGAATTCCTGATTTTTGACCTTCAACTACAACTTGCTGGGAGCGTGACTTAAGGAAGGAATGGACCCAATTTGTAACCTCATAACTTATATCCAATCTTTCCAGTTTACTCACAAGTTTGTGATGGTCTACCTTATCAAATGCCTTACTGAAATCCATGACTATGACATCAGTTTGTTGACCACTTTCAAGATTGTCCTGAATTTCCTGGGAGAAGCTTACTAGCTGGGACTCGCAACTCCGTTTTAACCTGAAGCCATGTTGATTTTAATTCCTTTTATACTTAAATAAAATTGTTATAAAAAAGGGCCGAAACGTCTCGCGGAAAAGGACCGAAACGTCTAGGGGGCCGATTTGTGCACAGGGGCCGATTTGGATTGTGATAAGGTACATATATTTGAAGTATCAAGTTGATCCCTCAAGAAATAAAGAAGTAACAGTAAAAAATAGTATTTTTTAAGGGAAATTCTAAGTTCAAGGGGAGATAAATCTGAAAATATTGGTGCTAGAGTTATGAACCTTGTCACATAAGATGTGGTTGATGATAAGGAACCTATATTTGAAGTTTGAAGTTGATACCTTAAGAAATGACAAAGTTACAGTGAAAAATATTTTACTGCACCAAAGCTTTAATCTGAAATCTGGACGCGGACGCCGGGGCGAGTAAGACAGCTCTCCATATATACTTCGTATAGTCGAGCTAAAAAGGGCTGCAACAATGAACTGTGCATTACTTCTTGTACTTAGCCACGTATAGGCCCCGTGTAGAAATCTTAAATGTCAGCAGTAGTAGACTGTTTATTCTCTTGTGGACAGTCACATATGGCCCCATTGAATTTATTAATAGGCTGTATTTTGTCTCTTGCAGGTAGCTACGTATGACCTTGTGAAAATACTTTGTTAAAGGCCGAGCTTGTTTATTTTGTCGTACAGGGGGTACATATGCTCCTTTGGAAATTACCAGATGTTAAATTAAACCCCTTAGCCAGAGTATTGCGGGGCTTACGTTGCCACATATGGCCCCGTGAAAGATTCTAAATGGCCTAAACACAGAAATGACTTCAGTAATGTGTTGTATGTTGTCTCTTGCAGGTAGCCATGTATGTCCTTGAGCTTGTTTGTACGTTTGCTTGTGGAAAATACCAGATGTTTAACACCTCAGCAAGAATATATAGCGGGCATTACCTTGCCACGATTGTGAAAAATCGTAAATCGCTGCATCAATAGACTGTGCATTTTTTCATGTAGAACTTCAGAAGTAGTGGCAAACAGTACAAGTACTATCAGGTCACCAAGAACGTAAAAATGAAATTGGGTGTACCATGTTTCTGAGACCATATAGATCGTATTATTGATCGTAGAATTTGTATTACTAATGTTGTTAAGTCTACGATCCATGTGGTATCAGAAACATGCTGGAAATTTAAATACCATAGTTCCAGTACAAACAAATTGTAAATGACATACAGACAACTACTGTCTCGGATAGATGGAAATCCTGTTGTAAGTTCACACGAGTACAGTAAAAACTCTGAAAACCGGACCCTGCCTGGACTTCACCAAAGTCCGGTTTTCAGAGGATTCCAGTTTTCAGAGGTTTTATACAATTATCGATAAATTATGATGGGTTTGAACATTGATCTTGTATAAATCATTTTGTATTTACTTTTCAACCCATTTGTTTAAGTCATACTTAAATTTCGTTTTGCAATATATGTCTTGAGAAATTTTATTATGCAAATTCATATATATTATTCAGAAAATTAGAAATTAAAACAACACCTTGTCTGAAATATAACTTATTAAATGGCTTTTTAAATGTGGAAATTAATATGGTAGAATTGGTAACTAATGGAATTAATTGTTATTATTTTTGCATAAAATCAATGCCGCAAAAAAGATAACTTCAACATCAAAATTTTAAGCAAAACAGGAATCTTTAAACGAATGTTTTCCTTTTTACATTTTATATAAAAAAAACCCCAACAAATTCATTTTTTTTTTTTTGGAAAATCATACCTATACTTGACAAGACACAATTATGATGAAAAAGCTACAATTTAATTGCCAATAAGAATTGAACACACACTGACAAGTATTTTCACACCTGTATTGATAAAAAGCATGTGACCATTAACTTGTAATTGAACATGTCACCTGTTTGGAGTACATTTTGATATCTTAGTTCACATTAAAATACACAAAAAAGTTGATACTTAAGTTTCTGTCCAGTTTTAGAGGATTTTTTTTGCATGTTAAGCATTTGTAGCCATAGAAAATTGTCAGGTTTTCGGAAGTCAGAGGTTCCAGTATTTAGAGGATGTTTTGCAATGATCTTATAAGAAGAAAATACAGAACTTTTAAAATTGTCCTGTTTTCAGAGGATTCCTGTTTTCAGAGTTTTTACTGTATTACAAAATAAAATCAGGGAAATAAAGATGAATTATACGTCTAAACTGATAAAAAATAAGTATAAAGACAACTCAAAACGAAGGTTTTAATCAAGGAAATAACACAACTCATAAAAATTTTGAAATGTTCATAAATTTTATCTCCCTCTTCGCCGTGCACTTGGATCAAAACTGAAATGGAAAAAATAAAGGGCATTCTGTTAAATTGTTTAAAATAATACAGAAACTGTTTAAGAGTATGTTGACTTCTGACTTTGACCAAGTGACCTCAAAATCATTAGAGGTCATCTACTAGACATAACCAACCTGAATACCAAATATGAAGACTCTTGACAAAAGCATTCTTAAGCAACTGAGCAGACAAGTTTTTTGAAGTTAAGGCACCAGTGACCTTGACCTTAGAACCAGTGACCTCAAAATCAACATGGGTGACCAAATGGGTCATTTACTAGTCATGACTAATCTCCATACCAAATATGAAGACTGTGGGTCAAAGTGTTTTTAAATGAAGAAAGTTTGATAAAAAGAAATAATTTTTGCGCAATTATTTGCAAATAATTTCAATTCACAAAAATCGTAAATATTTCCACATTTTAAATTAACCACTTATACAGTATATAATTTTATAACAGAACCACAAGGTGATAGTAGATACCTAATTATTTTAGATGCCTACTATTTTAGTTTTGTGTGTTGTAGTTTCTGAAAAGAAGACTACTAATTTTTTCATTTTTAAGTCTAAACTCTTGTGACCCACTTACAAATCAGACCTAAGAATAAGTAGCCACAATGAGCAACAACCCATTGTCATCTAAAAAAACTCACCTATGAGCAAAGAGTGCTCAAGTGAGCTGAACATATATCCTACAAGCATTCATTGATTTTCAATTAAAATATACTTTTAAACAAATATGTGACAGGTACTTACTCAAACAAATCCTGGGCCCTTTTCTCTTCAGCATTGTGTTCTGTTTCTGTCTGAAATAAAAATTTTGGTCAGTCATGTGTGGCATCCATAACATATGAATTTTATGGCGGAAAGATTGAATGTCTTAAAGAGAAAAGTGAATGTCTTAAAGAGAAAAGTATCAGTTACTCATAGATTTTTAAATTAAGGTTTAATTTTTCACAGTTATTAGCAAGTCTTTTTTTATGAGTTTAAAACAACAATAATGAAATTTGATTATACTCTAGAACTTACAATGTAACTGTCCATCCCTAATTACTACAAATGCAAGAGTATAATCTAGATGTAAATGACCCAAAGCTAAAGAAATGAGTCCCGAGTCAAAACTAGTCCAAAACCTTGGAAGCATTCCAATAAAGAAGGGTGATATAAAGTAACAATGTTTAGTGTAACATTAAAAGATAAAATACATCACTCCTTATTTATCTGTTAATTTCATCATCTAACATGCATTGCCATAAGTCAAACAAGCAAATCAACAGACTGTAGACTCAATGCTTCCATTCTGTGTTTATGAGTCATTTATAAGTTAAACTAGAAATGTGTCCATAGGACACGGATGCCCCCACACACCACTGTTTTGTCAATCTTATGACTCTAGGTCAAATATTTTTTTTGACTACATGTGAAACTAAAAAATCAACCAAGGGCCATAATTCTCTTAAATTTGGTCGCAGCAAAAATTCCTTCCTTTACTACAAACTACACATTAAGGTTGTTAATCCCTGGAAGTTTAAGCAAAATCTGTCATCCGGTTTAAGAGGAGTTGCGTTCACAAAATTTCTACATAGTATATACATGTAGTGAAAAAATCAACAAAGGGCCATAATTCTGTTTAATTTGATCGCAGCCAAAATTCCTTCCTTTACTACCATCTACACATTAAGGTTGTTCATCCCTGTAAGTTTAAGCAAAATCTGCCATCCGGTTTAAGAGGAGTTGCGTTCACAAGATTTCGGGACGGACGGACGGACGTACCAACTTTTGATGTTTATGAGGCAAATCAGCTCATAAACACCACCTGGACCAACGTCCATAAGCAAAATAAGGTCATAAAAACAAACAAGAGCGATCAGTAATCACATGTGTCGCCTCATGATGGCCAATTTCATGTTGGGACAAAGTTTGTGACAGACGGACAGACAGACGGACAGTGCACAACTAGACTTGGTACTGATCATTCCTGTAAAGTTTGGATGAAATCGCACCAGTAGTTTATGAGGAGTAGTCCGGACAAGCTTTTGCATATCTGGCAACACACAGAAAAAACACCTTTTTATCAAAGGGCCATAACTCAGCCAAAAATCATTCAACCAGAAAACCCATGCAATATGCGCAAGGACTTGAGCTACAGATCAATCCTGTGAAGTTTCATTGAAATTGCATTAGTGGTATAAGAGAAGTAGTCCGGAAACTTTAAAATTAAAAATTATTAAAGGGCCATAACTCTGCCAAAAATCATTGAACCGGAAAATGCTGACAATATGCACAACTAAACTTGGTACTGATCATTCCTGTAAAGTTTGGATGAAATTGCACCAGTAGTTTATGAGGAGTAGTCCGGACAAGTTTTGTGACGGACAGACGGACAGACGGACAGACAGACGACGGAGAAGTGATCATTATATGTCGCCACTTCTCCGTAGAGGCGACACAAAAATAGTTCTTAATTTGAATTTTATGAGTTTTTGTTCTTTATTTAACTACGGAATGAAGCTCATAATAATCAAATGTTTGCTCGGACAGACGGACGGACGGACAGACAGACGGACATACCAACTTTTGATGATTATGAGGCAAATCAGCTCATAAACACCACCTGGACCAACGTCCATAAGCAAAATAAGCTCATAAAAACAAAAATATAGCTCTTAATTTGAATTTTATGAGTTTTTGTTCTTTATTTAACTACGGAATGAAGCTCATAATAATCAAATGTTTGCTCGGACTGACGGACAAGTGCAACGCTATATGCTCCCACATTGTGGGGTGCATAAAAAGTAAAATATTTCAGTGACCATAACTATGCTGGATAAATGATCTTCCAATAAATACCTGTAAAGATTCCCTGAACCAGTCATCTAACTCTTTTGATCTTTTAGCAACATGCACCTCAAGATCACTACCTCCAATAATATTAGGTAACCCTTGAGAGCCTGCATGGTCTGTCTACAAACAAAAACAGGAAAAGAAAATCAAGTACAAAATGTGACACATGAATATTGTAAAGGGTTTATAATTAATAGGTTGCTTGCATTGACACTATATATCTTCATCTATAGTGATGGAAGAAAACGTCCAATCCCCTTTTGAGTATAATTTCAGACATAAGAAGCTTAACCCAGGTAGAACCACTGATGTTCTCTTTACTAGCTGAATAGCTTCTTCACATGAAAGAATCCAAAGTCCCTTGTGGAATTGGAATCTACAACAAGAAGAGGCAAGTGAATTGAAGTTTACAACTCTTAACAACTTAACCACAATTGTCCTTTGGAGGATTTAATCTGCATTAAAAGCATTTACTGGGCTTGTGCTCCTGTAGTCCATCAGTACAAAATGTGATATTTGTACTATTATATACTTAGTATTTACTTTACTGGTAAAGTATATGATAAACATAAACAAGAGTTGTCAGTAGGACAGCTTTCTCACCTGTTCTCAGTGCTTGATAACAAGAGCCTGGAAAATGTAGAATTTTCTAAGTTCAAAAAGGACTGTCAAATCCATGTTATAGTGATGGGCTACTATTATGCTCTCAAATAAGTGTGTTAAGATTCAACTCATTCTCTTCAAAAGTTTTGGAGATACCAACTTGAATGCAAAAGCTTAACCAATGTATGATAACAAAAGTTATTTCATGCATGACAGAGTTATGAGCCAGATAAGAATTTCTTACTGCTGACATTTGACATAGAAAAATCCTGGATAGATGTTTGTTTGTTTTTTTTGGTTTTACGTCATATTGACACAGTATAGGTCATATCGCGACATTCCAGCTTTACTGGTGGAGGAAGACCTCAGGTGCCCTACTGTGCATTATTTCAGGCACGAATGGGTACCTGCGTAGAACCACCGACGCTCCGTAAGCTAGCTGGATAGCTTCCTCACATGAAAGAATCCAAAGTCCCTGTCGGGATTCGAACCCACAGAGGTGAGGGGCAAGTGATTTGAAGTCAACGACCTTAACCACTTGGCCACGGACACCCCTCCTGGATAGATAAAAGTCAAATATACATGTATATGCATTCATACCTTTTTAAATTTTTTAAAGTTGCGGACAATTTTCCCCTTCCATCTTGTAAACCCTTCAGGACAGTCGCCCGCACCATTCTCTTTTGGTGCCGGTTTCCGGGAAATCAGACTCACTGTTTCTACATGTACACATCCTACAGGCAAATCCTCATCTCTTTCATATCCCTCATGTCTCTGAACCTGATCCTGGATAATAAACATACACTAATCAGTGTTTTTCCCTTAATGCGTTTTATGTTGCACAGTAGGTCATTTGGCCATTTTCCAGCTTTAATGATGGAGGAGGACCTCAGGGGTCCCTAAGAATATTGATTCAGGCACGAACCAGGACCAAGTAGAACCACCCATGTTCCATAAAGCTAGATGGGTGGCTACTTCACATGAAAGAATCCAAAGTCCAAAGTCCCTGGTGGGATTTGAACCCACAGCTGTGAGGGGCAAGTGGTTAGAAGTCAATGAACTTAACAACTCTGCCATGGACGCCCATCAATATCAATAAATACAAATCGAGGGCTTGGTGTGAAAGGGTTATAACTCATATAAACAAGGGTGCCATAGTCACAAAATACGCCCGTTTACGAAAGCTTTAGATGGAGATGGGGGCATTATGGATAAGTGTTATCTAGCAAGCAAGTTTTTATTCTTGGCACTGTGTTGTTAAATGAACCTTAAAACAAATCAGTAGGGAAGATATGCACAGGATGTGTGACCTTGACCTTGGTCGCAGGGACCTGAATTTTATGCACGGCACTCAGCCTCACAATGATGAACATTTGTGCCAAATTATATTGAAATCCCTCTATGCATGTAGAAGTTTTGCTCCAGACAAGCGTTTTTCTATGAGCTCTAACTGTGACCTTCACCTTTGACCTAGAGACTTGGTTCATGTGCAGGGCACTACGTCTCATGGTGGTGAACAATTCTATAAAGTAACATTAAAATTCCTCCATGCATGTAGAAAATATGCTCCGGACAACATCTGGATATTTAATCATCTCCAGTGACCTTGACCTTGCAAATATTAACCTAAATTAAATGTGTCACACCTGTAGTCATGATAGTTACCATTTGTGCTACAATCCATCAATATATGATGACTAAATGGTCCCTATACACATCTTCAAATTTTTATCTGAACTTTGACCTCTATGTGTAACCTTGACTTTGGTCGCAGGGATCTGAATTTTGCGTGCGACACTCAGCCTCACAATGGTGAACATTTGTGCCAAGTTATATTGAAATCCCCCTATGAATGTAGAAGTTTTGCTCCGGACAAGCGTTTTTCAATGAGCTCTAAGTGTGACCTTAACCTTTGACCTGGAGACCTGGATCATGCATGGAGCAATACATATCATGGTGGTATTATAAAAATTCTATAATACATGTAGGAGATATGCTCCAGACAAAATCTGGATATTTCACCATCTTTAGTGACCTTGACCTTGCATATATTGACCTAAAGTACATGTGTCACAGCCGTAGTCATGATAATGACCATTTGTGTTACAATCCCTCAATAAATAATGATTAAATCGTCCCTATACACATCTTCATATTTCATCTAAACTTTGACCTCTATGTGTGACCTTGACCTTGGCTGCAGGGACCTGGATTTTGTGCGCGACACTCCGCCTCACAATGGTGAACATTTGTGCCAAGTAATATTGAAATCCCTCTATGCATGTGGAAGTTTTGCTCCGGACAATCATTTTTCAATGAGCTCTAAGTGTGACCTTGACCTTTGACCTAGAGACCTCGTTCATGTGCCCGACACTGCTCCTCATAGTGGTGAACATTTCTATGAAGTTTCATTAAAATCCCTTCATACATTTAGGAGATATGCTCCGGACAAAATTGGACGCCGCCCGCCAGGGGGATTCCCATAATACGTCTCGTTTTTCAAACGGGTGTATAACAAGAGCTGTCAGAAGGACAGCGCGCTCGACTTTTTTAGTGCTTGCCTATAAAACAAAACTTTGACAGTTAAGGGCACACAAGACTTTAACTAGGAATTTCTAAGTACAAATCAAGAAACATTTTCACAGAGTTATCTTCTCTTGCTTACAGATAGGTCTCATGATGGCACATAAGAACTCCAACTTCCAAAGTAATATCTCAAATGGTTAAGTCAACAAGTGGACAAGAATGAAAATCTTAACTGAGTTTCTAAGTCAAAAAGGGCCATAATTCAAATAAAATCCTTAACAGAATTACCTTCTCCTGCCCATGTTTTGGGACCATGATGGTAAACAAGTATTCCAACTTTCAAATTAATATCTCAAACAGTTCAGTCAAAAAGTGGACTGGTACTAAAAACTTAACCAAGATTCTAAGTCGATAAAAGGCCTTAATTTTTAAAACAAATCCTTGACAGAGTTACCTTCTCTTGCGTACAGATGGGGGTAATGATGTGAAATAGCATTAAAAGTTTCAAAGCAATATCTCAAAGGGTTAAGGCAATAAGTGGATTTTACCCATATTCAATGTATTTTCTAAGTCAAAAAGGGGCATAATTCTGTCAAAAACCTTGACAGAGTTATGTCCTCTTGTCTGTTGATGAAGGTCGTGATGGTAAACAAGTATGGTCAGTTTCAAAGCAATACCTCCAATGGTTTTGAAATAAAGTGAGGTGGTACAAAAAACTTAACCAAGCTCAATACACTTTCTAAGTCAAAAAAGGGCCATAATTCTGTCAAAAACCTTGACAGAGTTATGTACTCTTGTCTGTAGATGGAGGTTATGATGGTGAACAAGTATGGTAAGTTTCAAAGCCATACTTGTAATACTTCTGAAATAAAGTGGGGTGGTACGAAAAACTTAACCAAGGTGTGACGCCAACGCTAACGCCGACGCCGACGCCGGGGCGAGTAGGATAGCTCCCCTTTTCATAGAAAAGTCGAGCTAAAAAAGGAGTTATGGCCCTTTCAAATCACGCTGTTGAAATGTAGATTGGTGAAATTTCCTACGATATATCTTTGGCCACTCTTTATTTTTGTTACTTCTATTTTATATTCTATTTAAAAATTAACTCATATTTACTTAGGTATTTCAGTGAAGAAGACTTACTCTGATAGGTTGTCGTGTAGTTAGGAAGCCATCTGGTACGTCTCTTTGACTCAAACCGGACCTTCGGTCATACAATGTAATATCTTCCTCCTCCTCTTTCTTTAAAAAAAGAACATTAAAATATAATATTTATATCAAATCTTATACTAATCTACATAAAATTTTTATTTTATTTCACAACTGCATGGCTTTGACAACCACATCCATACCCTTAAGTTTTTAGCTTTACAAATGAAGAATGACCACTGTTGCCCCCTTTTTTTTCTTTCAATTTTAAGCAGGCACCAATTGAGAAGCTATAACTCTCTGTCAGCTTAATAGATAGTCCAGTTCACTTTCTGCTTAGTAAAAGACAAAGTTTTTCGAGGCTGTTACTGACAGGAGTTACTCTAGAGAGGTGAAACTGTTATTATTGAACAGTGTAATGCAAATATGAAAATTGTAAACTCCCTAGTTACATTGATTTATTATCTAGGCATAAAAAAGAAACAAACACAAGAGCACCGCATGTGGTGTTCATGCTTCAAAGTTAAAACGGGGCATAACTCAAAAATAACAAAAAATAATGCTTTCAAAATTATACCCCTTGTCAAACAACTGCACTTTGTCATGATAAACTAGTATTCCACAACACCACAGCTATCATAACTGCACTATTTTTCTTTGAAATGGACGAGCTATAAATCAAAATTTACAATAAAATACAATTACCTTCAACTGTCTCTTAGCCATATTTTCTTTGCCATTACCATGTCCCTGTTTACTCTGTGTGTGACCTTGACTTTCATCTTCAACTTTCACATCCTTGCTAAGCATGTTATTTTCAGAGTCTTCACCCTTTCCATTTCGTTTTGAACTTGTTTTTGGACTGGGTGATATAGGTTCTTTTTTCACTTCCTTATCTGCCTGAGCCTGCAACCTTGAACTTGAAGCAGGTGACCTTGACCTTGGAGCTGGAGACTTGGACCGTGACCTTTTATTTCGTTGACCTCTTTTCGTTGTGCTCTCTGGGGTTGGAGACTTTGATTTTATTGCTGGAGATTTTGACCTTGGAGCCGGTGACTTTGACCTTGACCTACTTTTGTTTGTATTACTTCTCTTTGATTTGCTTTCAGGGGCTGGTGAATTTCTCCTTGTTTGTCTGGGTGATGTTTTTTGTTTAGTTGTTTTAGAAGGCACATCTGTGTCTATTCTAGAGTAGTCAATTTCATCATCACTATCCCATATTATTTCAGCATCATCCTCTGCCCTGGATGTGCTTGATTTATTTTCTTTGGATTTGGACACATTCGATTGATTAGACTTGGTTGATTTAGATGGTGTAACTGGTTCAGCTTTTACTCTCTTACTTAACACTTCAATTTGTTCCGGTTCCACTTCCGATCTATTCCTGAATAAAATCTAATCCTTTAAAGGTGGATATAACAAACAGTTCAAGTTTATATTTTAACATCACTTTTGTAATACAGTTAAATGTTTATTTGTGTGAATCATACCAATATTATATAGGTCAAGATCCACTAGAAAAGAAAAGGAGTGAGACTAAAAATAGTGTTGGAGCACTGCACTAAATACCATATTCCGGTATATAGCAGACAAGGCGCTTGAATTATTAAATGCTAAATATTGCCTTTTCACCAGCAAAATGCACTTAGCAGTGTCTATTCTAGGAGGGGCGATGGGGGATTCACCCATATTTTTGAGAATTCACCCTTATTTTTTGAGAGGAAGGGAGACAAAGAAGGAAAAAGATCAACAAATGTAATATATTCTCACTTTTCGATACAAATCCCCCCTGTTTATCGAATCCTAGAATAAACACTGCTTAGACTTCAAATTCATCTGTTCACACTGATTTATATACAATAATTAATGTAAAATGTAAAAATCAGCAAAAAAAGTGATATTTTTCTATTTTGTGATCATGATTTCTGTAAGTGTCTTGAAATTCTGCTCCAACACTGTATTGAGATAAATCCAAAGAAAAGACACTAAGGGATATAACAAGCAATGTTTCAGGTATAAAAACAATCTATTCTCAGTTATCTCCTATCTCATCTGTAAAGTCTGACTAGGCTCTATATGCAGTTGGTCGACTAACTTAATAATTTTCAACTTGATTAAGGAAACCAGCAGATAATAAGTTAAGTATTAAGATCTCTTAAATTACATCAGTGAACAGAAAAATTCTTCAAACTCTACGACGTACAATGCTACTGTATATATAGTTCAATATTCTACTTTTAAAACACTCACCATCGTTCACAAAGAGGGCAGCCATTGCAAGGGTTATAATTCAATATACATGTATCAGTACATGTATATGTAATTGACAAAATATGAAACTAAGCAATTTGAAAAATTAAATTAATTATTTACATAATTTTTAATATTTCAAAATTATTATTTTAGTACAAATATCAAAAAGGTTTTAATAAGCTTTCATTGTGAGACATTTTTAAGTAACCTTAAAATATAATTGAAATGACCAGGGGAGGTAATGCAAACTACATGAAGGCATCAGTATACTTCAAAACCTTTAGGTGACCAAGATTCTCACCATGAAATTTTGGTGATGCTTAAACTTAACTATGACGTGAAAAAATAGCCTATATATATCATTGTGTCAGAGAAATCTTCCAATCATTTGAGACACAAGCAATGATGATGTGAAATCAATGACTTGGTCAAATCTAGAATGCCAAATATTCAAATACCTAAGGGGAAGGACATATCTGTAAGAATATTCACTAACCTTTTCTTTGTGGAACGAGAGGGCGTAGGTGGCTCATCTTTAACCTTTACCACTGGTACCACTTGTGATTTCTCATTCTGTACCTAGAAAATCACATATTTTTGGGGAATACTTACATTTTGTGTAGTTTATTTTGTATCATAATCATATCAAAAAATATACAGTTTTAGCTTATCTCTTACCATGCAAAATATCTGAAATGGACTGGTACCCTTATAGAACCTGATAGAAATAGTAATTGTTTACAATTAAACTTTGTAAAAACATTAATTGCCCACAACTTTGCCATATGATTATAAAACAGTAATTGCCCACAACTTTGCCATATGATTATAAAACATTAATTGCCCACAACTTTGCCATATGATTATAAAACAGTAATTGCCCACAACTTTGCCATATGATTATAAAACATTAATTGCCCACAACTTTGCCATATGATTATAAAACATTAATTGCCCACAACTTTGCCATATGATTATAAAACAGTAATTTCCCACAACTTTGCCATATGATTATAAAACAGTAATTGCCCACAACTTTGCCATATGATTATAAAACATTAATTGCCCACAACTTTGCCATATGATTATAAAACATTAATTGCCCACAACTTTGCCATATGATTATAAAACATTAATTGCCCACAACTTTGCCATATGATTATAAAACAGTAATTGCCCACAACTTTGCCATATGATTATAAAACATTAATTGCCCACAACTTTGCATATGATTATAAAACATTAATTGCCCACAACTTTGCCATATGATTATAAAACAGTAATTGCCCACAACTTTGCCATATGATTATAAAACATTAATTGCCCACAACTTTGCCATATGATTATAAAACATTAATTGCCCACAACTTTGCCATATGATTATAAAACAGTAATTGCCAACAGCATATTCATAAATAGTGCAATATATGTAATTGAACTAAAATGAATTCTGTATAAGCTAACCAGAGGCAGTCTTACAGTCTTCTTGACTCCTAAAATAAGAATCTAACCTTCTCTTTCTGACTGGTCTTTTGAGTTTGAGTTCTGTCACTTTGGTCTCTCTGGGTAGCTCTCGGGGTCTGAGTCCGGCCTGTATCCTCACCAAACTTGGTCTCATCAATAACTGTCTGTGTGTCTTTTCTCTTCTGACTTTTTGAACCTCTCTGGGACCTGTTACACACAAACATCTATCATAGGTAAGTAAGTAAATATTCAACATTTTTTTTTTTAATGTGAAAATTGAATAACATTCTTTTATACATGCTTGAAAGAAATTAAAATAAATGGTTGTATTGAGATATGCAGCAATCATGAGTAAGGTGCCTGTAGCTAGCCATGTAAACAACTGAACATTAGAGCTCCGTGAAAATGTTTGCATACACTGGAGTAAATATACTATCAAGAATTCTAAGTTTCATACCTAGACCTTTTTTTATAACCTGGCAATAAATTTAACAACAATGTCATAAAGAAACCTGGGGCAAATAAGAACATAACATCAAGTTTATATGTTCTGTCCATAAGCTGCTTCAATAAATTCAACAAAAATCACCAAATCCCATATCTACTATGTATTAAGAAAGCTGCAGTTTTAAAAAATTATCTACTCCTCAAAATGACGGTTATATGAGCTACACGTACTATAAAAGACAAGGACCGCAATCAACCAGAAATTTTCTTGGACTGATTTTATAGTCAATACTGGGATATATTCCCATTGGAAAATAGTGCAGCACAAAATTTCCCTCTTAAATAGTTGTGCCAAATAACAATTGTTGTATAACGTAAAACCTTAACATCTCCACCATGACAGCCCAAAACAAATAAAAGATGTCATAAATCAATGAAATTGCTTATTAGTTGGACAAAGATAAAATGTTAAATTTTAAATTTTGCTCATTGAATTTCAAAATCAATACCTGTCTTGTGTTTCTGTGTTAGCTACAAATGGTTCAACTTGAGAAAGACTCTGGGATGGTAACCTTGAAATATCAGCATCTAACAATAAATAATTGCAATATAAAAGATAACTTCATAAGCATATACATGTATGTTTAATGTTAAGTAGCAATAGTGTTATACTGAGACTGTTTGATGATTTTCCAGCTTTACTGATGGAAGAAATACTCGGATGCCTCTCCGCGCATTATTTCAGACAAGACTGAGTACACATAAGGAACCACTGGGGTTCTGTAAGGGAGTTGGATAGCTTCTTGAGATGAAAGAATTCTTTTAAAGTCCCTGGTTGGATTTGAACCAACATAGGTGATGGGCAAGCTGTTTGAAGTCAACAACTTTAAACCACTGAATATGTTAAGGGATAATATCTAAACAGCATGCAGTCGGAATGAATAGAAAACAACCATATGAACAATTCTTTAATGAACAAACCAACATAAAATCATATGTTAAAGGGACTTCACAGAGTTTTTTTGACATAATGGGACCGAAAACATCTTTTAAAGTTTTTTGTATAACTTGATCTAGATCAAGTTTTTTTGTATAACTTGATGTAGGTCTGGCGCAGTAACTTGTGTACAAAATTTCAGATCATTTTCTTATTGCGCTTTCCAAGGAAAATCAATTTGAAAACAGCCATTATCACCCAAAAAGTTATTGTCATGAAAAAAGTCATTATCACATTCAAGATGCAACAATATTTTATTTTGTCAGCTGTAATATTACTTTGCCTTACATTACACTGTGTTTAACTTTTAACAAAAACAGACAATCCATGAATTTACGAATCCACAAAAATGTCCTTTGTGATGAAACCACAAAATTTCATGTCCACAAAACGAAGTGACTTTACAGTATTTCGCCACTTTAGTCTTTAACACAAAATAAGTTTAAAGATTCAAAGCACGATAGCAATTAACTTTGAAAAATAGAGATCTTTACCTAGAACATAATCAGGATTGCAGTGTTTTTCTGTAGAACAATATAAAACAGCAAACCCAATCTCAGCATCTGCTATCATATGTTTATCATGTCTGAAATTAAAACATTTCGTGAGCACATATATGTATAGCAAATACAATTAAGGCTTAGAAAATGTTATAATCTTTTTTTCTTCTTTTTTTTTAAAGCTATTTTGTTTCTGATTTCCTGTTTAAAATTCTTATAAGTTCCTCACTGACCACATAGCTGAGCCATCTTTTAATTTGCTTATTTTGTATTTTAGCAATTTGTAGCCATCTTTGGACCATCTCTCATATATTATTTCAGACACTGACAGGAAACTGAAAATTAATCTCAACTATCAGCAAGTTAGCCCAAAAATTGCCTCACATGATAAGAACTGAATTTTCCAATAAGAATAGAAAGCCCTGTGGTGAGGGTCAAGTGACATGAAGTCAATGACTGTAATCTACTCAGCAACTAAGACTCATAAATGTTAAAGCATACTTGGTTAAGAATTCTTGTACATCTGTAACCCAGCTGTCGGATGACTGTGTGAGCTCCAAATCTGTACAGTTCATTACAACAGATCCTGAAAACACAAAAACACTGAGAAAGATGGATTTATACAAAGTCAGTATACCTTGACAAAACAAATATGTACTAAAAACAAGAGAATGAAATGTATGAATTTATGAAATCAATGAACAAACTGTGTCAACCCACATTATATATCCAGAATTACACACAATCAGAAGAAAAACAAACAAACAAGAAGTTCAAGTATCTTTAAAAATGACACTTGGCCAAAGTAAAACTGGATAACTAGCATATATTATATATCTAAGTTTTTCGTTTCATAAAGCATGAAAATATGGCAAGAACTGTCCTTTAGATTTTATTTTAGAACTATTCTTAAAACTTTACTTAAAGCTGTATGCCTCCAGATGAGCCAAAATATTTCAAGAAAATAAAACTTGAGAAAAATGTATTGAGGTTTTAAGAAAAGTAAAAAAACTCCAGATAAAAGTAATAATTTCCATGTTATTTGCAACTGATGGCCAATTTTTCAGTAATTTTCACCATATTTCTACTACGTTACTTACGCGGTAAGGGTTAATTTTGCATATTTTGACCTTTTTTTGTAATTTAATTTAGTTGCAAGTGCTGTTTGAAGTGTGCATATTATTTTCTCTGTCAGCTTAACAATATTTTACTTTTGAATACATTTTCAAAATTTTCATGAACATTAGCAAGAATCTGGAGGCGTGCTGCTTTAAGAATGGCAAGAACTATACTTAACATTTTATTTAAGGCCAATGAGATTCCTAGGTTTCAGTTTGTAAACTGATTTTTTTTTAGACTGTCTTTCTTCCAGAAAATTAACTAGAACTATCACTAAATGTGATTAATACCCCCACAAGTCTGCTTCGGAAATGAGGATGTTACTAGTAACAGAATACCTTGTAAAAGAATTGAAACAGAGAGTTATGGTTGTGGGCAATTAAAGATAATTGTGGTTTATTTATGTTGCATTTCCTTTCAATGTGGTTGGCCATTGATGAAGTTTAATTGAATTACTCTGTAATAAGTCCAGAAAGACAAAGAAAAAGAACAAAGGGCAATAACTCTATAAATACTGAAGATAGAATTATAGTTCTTGTGCACTGCACTTCCTCTTATTGTGCTTGACCATTGTATGAAGTTGTTTTGAATTCCAACCAGTACGTTTTAAGTTATGCTCCGGACAAGGAAAAGTATCAAAGGGCAGTAACTCTGTATTTTGTCAAAATGGAGTTATGGCTCTTGTGCACTGCACTTCCTTTGAATGTCCTTGACAACTGTATGAAGTTGTACTGAATTCCAAACAGTAGTTTTCAAGTTATGCTCTGGACAAGGAAAAGTAACAAAGGGCAATAACTCTGTAATTAGTCAAGATGGAGTTATGGTTGTTGTGCACTGCACTTCCCCTTATTGTGCTTGACCATTGTATGAAGTTGTTTTGAATTCCAACCAGTAGTTTTCAAGTCATGCTCTGGACAAGGAAAAGTAACAAAGGGCAGTAACTCTGTAATTAGTCAAGATAGAGTTATGGTTCTTATGCACTGCACTTCCTCTCAATGTGCTTGACCATTGTATGAAGTTATAATGAATTCCAACAATACATCTTCAAGTTATGGTCTGGACAAAAGAAAGCAATGGAAAAGTAACAAAGGGCAATAACTCTGTTATTAGTCAAGATGGAGTTATGGTTCTTGTGCACTGCACTTCCCCTTATTGTGCTTGACCATTGTATGAAGTTGTTTTGAATTCCAACCAGTAGTTTTCAAGTCATGCTCTGGACAAGGAAAAGAAACAAAGGGCAGTAACTCTGTAATAAGTCAAAATGGAGTTATGGTTCTTGTGCACTGCACTTCCTCTCAATGTGCTGGACCATTGTATGAAGTTATAATGAATTCCAACAATTAGTCTTCAAGTTATGGTCCGGACAAAAGAAAGCAATGGAAAAGTAATAAAGGGAAATAACTCTGTAATTACTTTAGATAGAGTTATGGTTCTTATGCACTGCACTTCCTCTCAATGTGCTTGACCATTTTATGTAGTTATATTGAATTCCAACCATTAGTCTTCAAGTTATGCTCCGGACAAAAAAAAGAAGGCAATTGAAAAGCAACAAAGGGCAATAACTCTGTAATTACTTTAGATAGAGTTATGGTTCTTATGCACTGCACTTCCCCTTATTGTGTTTGACAATTGTATGAAGTTGTTTTGAATTCCAACCAGTAGTTTTCAAGTTATGCCCCGGACAAGGAAAAGTAACAAAGGGCAAAACTCTGTAATTAGTCAAGATAGAGTTATGTTTCTTGGCACTGCACTTCCTCTCAATGTGCTTGACCATTGTATGTAGTTATATTGAATTCCAACCATTAGTCTTTAAGTTTATGCTCCGGATGCAACAGACAAAAAAAAAAAGCAATGGAGCAACAAAAGGCAATAACTCTGTAATTACTTTAGATAGAGTTATGGTTCTTGTGCACTGCACTTCCCCTTATTGTTTTGACAATTGCTCAAGTTATGCCCGGACAAGGAAAAAGTAACAAAGGGCAATAACTCTGTAATTAGTCAAGGACCATTGTATGTAATATTGAATTCCAACCATTAGTTTTCAAGTTATGCTCCGGACAAGGAAAATGCAAACGGACGTCTGGACCGACCGACCGACTGCCCGACCGACCGACCGACCGACCGACCACCGGGTGACTCCTATATACCCCCCCAAACTTCGTTTTTGGGGGTATAATTATCAATTTCTCACTCTCTGTTTAATCATAAACATGTTTTATTCAAATACAAAGAAGAGAACATCAGTCTTAATTTCAGTTTATATACAACATTTTGAATATAAAATGTAAAATATTGCGACAACACAACCTGGTTTCAATATATTTTTTATCAATC
>NW_026856223.1:0-12500 GCF_026571515.1 Ruditapes philippinarum | reverse complement strand
CTAACCCTAACCCTAACCCTAACCCTAACCCTAACCCTAACCCTAACCCTAACCCTAACCCTAACCCTAACCCTAACCCTAACCCTAACCCTAACCCTAACCCTAACCCTAACCCTAACCCTAACCCTAACCCTAACCCTAACCCTAACCCTAACCCTAACCCTAACCCTAACCCTAACCCTAACCCTAACCCTAACCCTAAACCCTAACCCTAACCCTAACCCTAACCCTAACCCTAACCCTAACCCTAACCCTAACCCTAACCCTAACCCTAACCCTAACCCTAACCCTAACCCTAACCCTAACCCTAACCCTAACCCTAACCCTAACCCTAACCCTAACCCTAACCCTAACCCTAACCCTAACCCTAACCCTAACCCTTATTATTATTATTATTGTTATTATTATTATTATAATTTACCAAACTTATATAGTGCCATTTCCATATACATGTTCAAAGGCGCGTTACAATGATATAACTAATAACTTATTACAGGAATAAAATTTGAATACTAAAACAGCATTCGCATAACAGATTTACATATAACGAGCTGATTGTTTACCATCGTCCGCCATTTAGAAGAGCATTTGATTAAGAAAAATTAAGTCATTTATTTCTATTTTAGACAACAATACCCAAGAGCATTTGTGCAACAAGCTGGGTTAGACAAGTATTGTACTTTTTTAAGCCCTTGTGCAACAAACTGGGTTAGATATGATTATTATTATTATTGTTATTATTATTATTATAATTTACCAAACTTATATAGTGCCATTTCCATATACATGTTCAAAGGCGCGTTACAATGATATAACTAATAACTTATTACAGGAATAAAATTTGAATACTAAAACAGCATTCGCATAACAGATTTTACATATAACGAGCTGATTGTTTACCATCGTCCGCCATTTAGAAGAGCATTTGATTAAGAAAAATTAAGTCATTTATTTCTATTTTAGACACAATACCCAAGAGCATTTGTGCAACAAGCTGGGTTAGACAAGTATTGTACTTTTTTAAGCCTTGTGCAACAAACTGGGTTAGATATGATTATTATTATTATTGTTATTATTATTATTATAATTTACCAAACTTATATATAGTGCCATTTCCATATACATGTTCAAAGGCGCGTTACAATGATATAACTAATAACTTATTACAGGAATAAAATTTGAATACTAAAACAGCATTCGCATAACAGATTTACATATAACGAGCTGATTGTTTACCATCGTCCGCCATTTAGAAGAGCATTTGATTAAGAAAAATTAAGTCATTTATTTCTATTTTAGACACAATACCCAAGAGCATTTGTGCAACAAGCTGGGTTAGACAAGTATTGTACTTTTTTAAGCCCTTGTGCAACAAACTGGGTTAGATATGATTATTATTATTATTGTTATTATTATTATTATAATTTACCAAACTTATATAGTGCCATTTCCATATACATGTTCAAAGGCGCGTTACAATGATATAACTAATAACTTATTACAGGAATAAAATTTGAATACTAAAACAGCATTCGCATAACAGATTTACATATAACGAGCTGATTGTTTACCATCGTCCGCCATTTAGAAGAGCATTTGATTAAGAAAAATTAAGTCATTTATTTCTATTTTAGACACAATACCCAAGAGCATTTGTGCAACAAGCTGGGTTAGACAAGTATTGTACTTTTTTTAAGCCCTTGTGCAACAAACTGGGTTAGATATGATTATTATTATTATTGTTATTATTATTATTATAATTTACCAAACTTATATAGTGCCATTTCCATATACATGTTCAAAGGCGCGTTACAATGATATAACTAATAACTTATTACAGGAATAAAATTTGAATACTAAAACAGCATTCGCATAACAGATTTACATATAACGAGCTGATTGTTTACCATCGTCCGCCATTTAGAAGAGCATTTGATTAAGAAAAATTAAGTCATTTATTTCTATTTTAGACACAATACCCAAGAGCATTTGTGCAACAAGCTGGGTTAGACAAGTATTGTACTTTTTTTAAGCCCTTGTGCAACAAACTGGGTTAGATATGATTTATTATTTATTATTGTTATTATTATTATTATAATTTACCAAACTTATATAGTGCATTTCCATATACATGTTCAAAGGCGCGTTACAATGATATAACTAATAACTTATTACAAGGAATAAAATAAAATTTGAATACTAAAACAGCATTCGCATAACAAGATTTATTTATTTACATATAACGAGCTGATTGTTTACCATCGTCCGCCATTTAGAAGAGCATTTGATTAAGAAAAATTAAGTCATTTATTTCTATTTTAGACACAATACCCAAGAGCATTTGTGCAACAAGCTGGGTTAGACAAGTATTGTACTTTTTTAAGCCCTTGTGCAACAAACTGGGTTAGATATGATTATTATTATTATTGTTATTATTATTATTATAATTTACCAAACTTATATAGTGCCATTTCCATATACATGTTCAAAGGCGCGTTACAATGATATAACTAATAACTTATTACAGGAATAAAATTTGAATACTAAAACAGCATTCGCATAACAGATTTACATATAACGAGCTGATTGTTTACCATCGTCCGCCATTTAGAAGAGCATTTGATTAAGAAAAATTAAGTCATTTATTTCTATTTTAGACACAATACCCAAGAGCATTTGTGCAACAAGCTGGGTTAGACAAGTATTGTACTTTTTTAAGCCCTTGTGCAACAAACTGGGTTAGATATGATTATTATTATTATTGTTATTATTATTATTATAATTTACCAAACTTATATAGTGCCATTTCCATATACATGTTCAAAGGCGCGTTACAATGATATAACTAATAACTTATTACAGGAATAAAATTTGAATACTAAAACAGCATTCGCATAACAGATTTACATATAACGAGCTGATTGTTTACCATCGTCCGCCATTTAGAAGAGCATTTGATTAAGAAAAATTAAGTCATTTATTTCTATTTTAGACACAATACCCAAGAGCATTTGTGCAACAAGCTGGGTTAGACAAGTATTGTACTTTTTTAAGCCCTTGTGCAACAAACTGGGTTAGATATGATTATTATTATTATTGTTATTATTATTATTATAATTTACCAAACTTATATAGTGCCATTTCCATATACATGTTTCAAAGGCGCGTTACAATGATATAACTAATAACTTATTACAGGAATAAAATTTGAATACTAAAACAGCATTCGCATAACAGATTTACATATAACGAGCTGAATTGTTTACCATCGTCCGCCATTTAGAAGAGCATTTGATTAAGAAAAATTAAGTCATTTATTTCTATTTTAGACACAATACCCAAGAGCATTTGTGCAACAAGCTGGGTTAGACAAGTATTGTACTTTTTTAAGCCCTTGTGCAACAAACTGGGTTAGATATGATTATTATTATTATTGTTATTATTATTATTATAATTTACCAAACTTATATAGTGCCATTTCCATATACATGTTCAAAGGCGCGTTACAATGATATAACTAATAACTTATTACAGGAATAAAATTTGAATACTAAAACAGCATTCGCATAACAGATTTACATATAACGAGCTGATTGTTTACCATCGTCCGCCATTTAGAAGAGCATTTGATTAAGAAAAATTAAGTCATTTATTTCTATTTTAGACACAATACCCAAGAGCATTTGTGCAACAAGCTGGGTTAGGACAAGTATTGTACTTTTTTAAGCCCTTGTGCAACAAACTGGGTTAGATATGATTATTATTATTATTGTTATTATTATTATTATAATTTACCAAACTTATATAGTGCCATTTCCATATACATGTTCAAAGGCGCGTTACAATGATATAACTAATAACTTATTACAGGAATAAAATTTGAATACTAAAACAGCATTCGCATAACAGATTTACATATAACGAGCTGATTGTTTACCATCGTCCGCCATTTAGAAGAGCATTTGATTAAGAAAAATTAAGTCATTTATTTCTATTTTAGACACAATACCCAAGAGCATTTGTGCAACAAGCTGGGTTAGACAAGTATTGTACTTTTTTTTTAAGCCCTTGTGCAACAAACTGGGTTAGATATGATTATTATTATTATTGTTATTATTATTATTATAATTTACCAAACTTATATAGTGCCATTTCCATATACATGTTCAAAGGCGCGTTACAATGATATAACTAATAACTTATTACAGGAATAAAATTTGAATACTAAAACAGCATTCGCATAACAGATTTAACATATAACGAGCTAATTGTTTACCATCGTCCGCCATTTAGAAGAGCATTTGATTAAGAAAAAATTAAGTCATTTATTTCTATTTTAGACACAATACCCAAGAGCATTTGTGCAACAAGCTGGGTTAGACAAGTATTGTACTTTTTTAAGCCTTGTGCAACAAACTGGGTTAGATATGATTATTATTATTATTGTTATTATTATTATTATAATTTACCAAACTTATATAGTGCCATTTCCATATACATGTTCAAAGGCGCGTTACAATGATATAACTAATAACTTATTACAGGAATAAAATTGAATACTAAAAAACAGCATTCGCATAACTAATCTACGACATAATAAGAACAACACTATGAGGCAATCAATTAAAAATGTGGTATTTACCGTTTTACAATGATATAAAAAACTAAAAACTAATTACAGGCAATACAATTAAATAATCTATGTATGTATGTATGTATGTATGTATGTATGTATGTATGTATGTTGGTATGTATGTATGTATGTATGTATGTATGTATGTATGTATGTATGTATGTATGTATGTATGTATGTATGTATGTATGTAGTATGTATGTATGTATGTATTTATTTATGTATGTATGTTTGAGCCCTTGTGCAACACACTGGGTTAGATATGATATTGGCTGTGTAGCCAGGAGTATGGCAGCCACTGTACAAAAAAAATGATATATTTGTATTCTAATGTATGTATTCTAGTGTATGTATTCTATTGTATGTATTCTAATGTATGTATGTATAGCGAATTAGTTCCTTGTATCAGGAGTTTTTATAGCGAACAGATTTACATATAACGAGCTGATTGTTTACCATCGTCCGCCATTTAGAAGAGCATTTGATTAAGAAAAATTAAGTCATTTATTTCTATTTTAGACACAATACCCAAGAGCGTACTTTTTGGAATTTGAAAATCCTTTGCTATTTCAGTTTTAGTTTAACCCCCTATATCAATTTCTCATAAAATATAATATTTTGTTTTCTAAACTCTTTTCGTGTTCTATCTATGATTGAGAATAAACAAGATTTTCGATTATTCCTTCCGTTGATATTGAATATATTCTATTATATTTTAAGGGTGACTTTAACTTATGAAATATATAGATTTTTTTACATTTTGATCAAGCGTACTTTGCAGTTTGCAATGGATCATGCTTGCGGGCATGCGTGATTATGTTGAAAACCGATTATAAATTATTATAATTATTTTACTCGAGCAAAACTATTGAAGAAAAGAAATAATAGAATAAAAGGAATGACCATTTAATGTTGTTTATCATATTTTATAAAGAATGTTGACAATGCGGTAGCTATTATTTTGGAGTTCGTTATAAAAGTGTGATTTTCTGTACTTTAACTAAATTGGGACTAAACATGAGTTCCTTATAAGCAATAATTCCTTATAACCGTGTTCGCTATAACCGTATATTTTTATATTTAATAAAGAAGGGCAAAATTCGGGCCAAAATCAATTGTTCCCTATAACCGAAAGTTCGCTATAAGCGTGTTCGCTATAAGTGAAGTTTACTGTATGTATGTATGTATGTATGTATGTATGTATGTATGTATGTATGTATGTATGTATGTATGTATGTATGTATGTATGTATGTATGTATGTATGTATGTATGAATGTATGTATGTATGTATGTATGTATGTATGTATGTATGTATGTATGTATGTATGTATGTATGTATGTATGTATGTATGTATGTATTTATGTATGTATGTATGTATTTATGTATGTATGTATGTATATATGTATGTTTGTTTGTATGTATAATTCTAATTATAATTCTGCTCAAGCCGGCATGCTACCCCAGGATATAAGACAATGGCGTTTTAATCTAAAATATAAGTGAATACTGTAATAATTTTTGTAAGACTGTAGCATTTGCCATAAATAAGTGCTCTCTACCCCAACCCAGCACATAACGAAAATGTCATATAGTGGCTATGATTCTGCCCCAATACACCATACTGGCTCTACTTCCATTCCAGTTATCACCCCTACCCTATACGTCGTATACAAGCTCTATACTTAACTTACAAATATGTTTCAAATCACCACAAATAAATGAATTAATTAACTAAATAAGTAAGAGAAAGAGCATCGAAACACGAGGCTATCTGATTTGTACGAGAGGGCGTAACCCCCGATTATAAATCAGATTGCCGAGTGTTTTGATGTTCTTTCTCTTTTGTATCTCAATCAAAAATAAAAACACGTTCCCTGATGTCACAATATGAAACCCCAGAAAAAAGGAACAAATAAACGAGCATGCGCTTTCCCTTTCCCCTCCGTCACAATATGTACACCCCAGACAAAATGATGTAATCGATGGGCATGCTCTGTTGTGCGGGTAACTTATACCTGTACTCCAGTTAACGCACTGCGCATGTATGTGAATACGATTTAACTCTGAAACATTTTCAACAGAAAAGTCAATGATACAAAATACACTTACCCTTTAGTCGTACGAAGTTAGCGTACAGCTGGCACTGGTATTGGGTTTTCATCACATCCATATGTTGCCGCCTCAAGTGCGGTGTGAGTCGCTTCACTAAACTGTCACAAACTGGACATTCATAACTGTTTCTAACTTTTCCCATTTCCGAAATTGAATAACACGTCTTTCTCCGTCAAAATCTGGAGCCACAATGAAATTGTGTGCATATAAATCAGGTTCTACGGGACCTAGAAAAATGAAATTTTACAATATTCTAATATGTATCAAAATGAAGGAGTTTACAAAAAATCTAAACGGTGGCTCTAAGGGTGACCTAGTTATCAACCCCTAAAGTTTTAACGGTTGAGAGCCACTATATTGCGTCCGAGGGTAAATGGGGCAGAAAATTCAGATGCATTTTTTTTTAACTTCCTGATGTACAATGAACATAAAATTTGGTATAATTGTAGCCCATATAAATACAAAAATATGTACCAAGTTTGACATTCACTGACTTATTGGTTCCCGTTTTATCAGTATTTACTAGAAAAAGTGCCCCATCCAGAACTGTAAATGTGGGCAAATGTAAATAACTCGGGATCGGATGATGCATATCACTCAAAATTTGCAAGACTTCTGCCCCCTAATGTTGGCCAGACATCTACAAAATTTCAAATGGATTCTTTTAATGTTTTTTTCTTTAACAGCTTTTAAGTTTTCGGGTCAGAGCCACTGTAAAGCACCGTGTGATATTTTTGGGGTAAAATGTTCCATTGTTTATTTTCTTTAACTTCCTGATGTACAATGAACATGAAATTTGGTATAATTGTAGCCCATATAAATACAAAAATATGTACCATGTTTGACATTCACTGACTTATTGGTTCCCGTTTTATCAGTATTTACTAGAAAAAGTGCCCCATCCAGAACTGTAAATGTGGGCAAATGTAAATAACTCGGGATCGGATGATGCATATCACTCAAAATTTACAAGAGTTCTGCCACTTGATGCTGGTCAGACATCTGCTATATATCAAGTGCATTGCTTTAAGGGTTCCGTTTTAAACCGCGTTTACAGACGATGTACAGTGTCTACAGTGTCAGTTTGTTGTGCGGGGGCTCTATACAAACATACATACATACGTACACACACACACACACACACACACACACACACACACACACACACACACACATACATACATACAAATACATACACAGACACACATACATACACACAGACATACATACAGGCATACTCACAGACACTCATACACAGACAAACATACAAACTGGAGAAAGAGAGAATATAGTTATACACACTGGAGAAAATGATATGAAAATATGAAAGAGAGATATGTTACATATATATATACATACATAAATACAAACACATATACATACACACATAATACATACATACACAAATAATACATACATACACACATAATAATACAAAGTGGAGAGATAATAGATATAATAATACAAACTGGAAAGAGAGAATATTGTAATACACACTGGAGAAAATGATATGAAAATATTATAGATATATATGTTACATATACACATACAAACATACTTACACACACACATACATACATATATACACACATACATACAAACATACACATATAATACATACACATATTGTAATACAAACAGGAGAGATAGAATATTGTAATACACACTGGAGAAAATGATATGAAAATATTATAGATATATATGTTACATATACACATACAAACATACTTTCAAACACACATACATACTCACATAATACATACATACACACATAATACATACATACACACATAATAATACAAACTGGAGAAAGATATAATAATACACACTGGAGAGAGAGAATATTGTAATACACACTGGAGAAAATGATATGAAAATATTATAGATATATATGTTACATATACACATACATACATACATACATACATACATACATACATACATACATACAAACATACACATATAATACATACACATATTGTAATACAAACTGGAGAGATAGAATATTGTAATACAAACTGGAGAGAGAGAATATTGTAATACACACTGGAGAAAATGATATGAAAATTTCATAGAGAGATATGTCACATATATACAATACATACTAAATACAAACACACATACATACACACATAATACATACATACACATATAATACATACATACAGACATAATGATACAAACTGGAGAAAGAGAGAATATGGTAATACACACATGAGAAAATGAATATGAAAGATTTCATAGAGAGATATATCACATATATACATACATACATAAATACAAACACACATACATACACACATAATACATACATACACATATAATACATACATACAGACATAATGATACAAACTGGAGAAAGAGAGAATATGGTAATACACACTGGAGAAATGATATGAAAATTTCATAGAGAGAATATGTCACATATATACATACATACATAAATACAAAACACACATACATACACACATAATACATACATACACATATAATACATACATACAGACATAATGATACAAACTGGAGAAAGAGAGAATATGGTAATACACACTGGAGAAAATGATATGAAAATTTCATAGAGAGATATGTCACATATATACATACATACATAAATACAAACACACATACATACACACATAATACATACATACACATATAATACATACATACAGACATAATGATACAAACTGGAGAAAGAGAGAATATGGTAATACACACTGGAGAAAATGATATGAAAATTTCATAGAGAGATATGTCTCATATATACATACATACATAAATACAAACACACATACATACTCACATAATACATACATACACACATAATACATACATACAGACATAATGATACAAACTGGAGAAAGAGAGAATATGGTAATGCACACTGGAGAAAATGATATGAAAATATCATAGAGAGATATGTTACATATATACATATATACATACATACATACATACAGACAGACATACAGACAGACAGACAGACAGACAGACAGACAGACAGACAGACAGACAGACAGACAGACAGACAGACAGACAGACAGACAGACAGACAGACAGACATATTATTTAATTTTATTAAACCCTCAATCAAGGGGGTCTTCAAAAATTTGCTTCCGCTTCTAATTCCACTTAAAGGAAAGTGGTCTGCCAACTATGTAGCAGCGGAAGCATGGAGCACGAGGCAGGCAGGAGATGTTATGCAGGTTGTAACATCTCACCACCTGCCGTGCACAAAACAAGCAGAGCAAGTGATGGCACATAGTTTTGAAAGGCTGATGCCTTATTTTTTGGCCACATATATGACAGTTTGTCATGACTGAAGCCTATATTCTAACTTCTGACAATTTGCTTAATATAAGACTATGTTGTGTAAAACATTACGGCTTTAATAACTGCATATTTGTCTTAGTCCTATAAAAGAAAATAGCCGAAAACAATACTGCATGACTTTGGCTATTTATAAAGCAAGCTTTTTTAAAATATATTTTTATTTAATGGATTGCGTCGTACTAAAGGGTCCAGTTAGTGATAATCGGTATAACGTACATAAAACGTTTGTTCTAACCCATCCTGTTGCCAATGGCCCTCAAAATGACAATACTTTTCTAACTCATTCCGTTGCACAGGGGCTCTATATCCTCTGCATTTTGAAAGAAAAGGGAGATAATAAATTATACAAATATCATCTGAATGCATGTGTTTATTACATTTTTAAATTGTACATTTTATATTTATCAATAAGTTGATATCAAGGTATTAATACGAAACAAAATTTAAACGTATATGTAAGATCAAGAACCAATGCTTTCGTTGTACGTATTTCCGTATATAAATTAGTCTTTGCAACTCAAGTATCAAGCGAAACTGTGATAGATTTTAATCATACGAATGAATTAATTCCATCCATCTTCTCCATTCTTCATGGTGAATTTTGTAGTCCTTCCTATTTGGAAGGACATAACAAATGGAAATAGTCAAACATACTAGTTTATATCATTTTTTGTTATACAGTGGCTTGAATACTCCTGGCTACCCCACCAATATCATATATAACCCATTTTGTTGCACAAGGGCTGTCAAAATTACAATACTTGCCTAACCCAGCTTGTTTACAAGGGCTGTCAAGGGCTGCTAACCTTTACCCATTCCGTTGCCCAGGGGCTCTATATCCTCTGCATTTTGAAAGAAAAGGGAGATAATAAATTATACAAATATCATCTGAATGCATGTGTTTATTACATTTTTAAATTGTACATTTTATATTTATCAATAAGTTGATATCAAGGTATTAATACGAAACAAAATTTATACGTATATGTAAGATCAAGAACCCATGCTTTCGTTGTACGTATGTCCGTATATAAATTAGTCTTTGCAACTCAAGTATTAAGCGTAACTGTGATAAATGAAATACTACTACTACGTATATACAATTAAACAAAATGTCTGAAAAATCAGAACAATTTTGGAGTCCTTCCTATTTGGGAGGACATAACAAATGGAAACAATCAAACATACTTGTTTAAAGTCTTTTGTTGACAGAACCGGTTAGATAAATAGAAAGAAAAAAATAACTGTAAAGCCTTTTTAGAAAGAGGATATAATAATACACACTGGAGAAAATGATAATATTATAATACACACTGGAGAGAAAATGGATATATTAATAAACACTGTACACATATGCATACTGACAGACTTACACTGCACACAAACGGACTTGTTCATAGTCATAGTAGTATGCATAACCCCGACCCAGACAATGGCAATAGGGTTTTAAACAATGTTACCCCCAGGGTATCAGACAGTGGCTCTTCATTTTAACATAATATATTTCAAACAATGTTACTCCAGGGTGTAAGAGAATGGCTCTTTATTTTAACATAATATTTTTCTATAAACATACATACAAACATACATACATACATACATACATACATACATACATACATACATACATTACATACGTTTTTACTGTTTAGAGCCACTATATAGCGCCCGAGGGTAAATGGGGCAGAAAAGATAAGATGCATTTATTTCTACTTTCCTGATAGGCTATGAACACACAATCTGGTATAATTGTAGACAACATATATCAGAAAGTGTTTACCACGCTTTAAACACACTGACCTATTGGTTCCCGTTTTATCAGTAGTTACTAGTAAAAGTGTTCAATCTAGAACAGTTAATTTGGGCAAATGTAAATAACTCGGGATCGGATGATGCATATCACTTAAAATTTGTAAGACCTCTGACACTTGATGTTGGCCAGACATGTACAAAATTTTTAATGGTTTGCTTTAACGGTTCCTTCTTTGACCGCTTTTAAGTTTTCGGGTCAGAGCCACTGTACATCACCGTCCCTGATTTTTTTGGGCAAATAGTTTCATTGTCTTTTTTTTTTAACTTTCTGATGAACAATGAACACGAAATCTGGTATAATTGTAGGCCATATAATTAAAAGAATATGTACCAAGTTTAATACTCAATGACTTATTGGTTTCCGTTTTATCAGTTCTTTCTTTATCCGCTTTTATGTTTTCCTGACCCAATTTGTTACACAGGGGCTGTACTAACCCTAACACTATTAGAGGCTTTCACTTTTAACCCCCGTTTTCCAGGGGCTTTTTCTACCTTTGCCATCTTTTTGAAAAATGTTCCCCTTTCCCACGTTTAGGTGTAGATTGGAAGGGGGGGACCCGTCATAACCGGGCCCAAAAAAAAAAGAAAAAAAAAATCAAAAACCAAAA
>NW_026856222.1:0-71165 GCF_026571515.1 Ruditapes philippinarum | reverse complement strand
AAAAATAATTGTGAGAAATAACCATTACCAATCAAAAAAAAAAAATGTGAAAAATTTTTACTAGATTTAAACATTAATTCGCGTTATTATATAAAAAAACGTTGTCAAAAAAAACACAATTTGTCACTGCCTATATTTTTTTGAATTTTTAGCAGAGTAATCTACTTGCTTTTCATAATTTTCCCCTTTTAAAAAAATCAGCAAATCATTTGATATATTTCTGCATCACTTTACATTTCAAGTGTTATCAATCTACGTCCTTTCATCAGCGGGAAATTTCCATTTTCAAATGGAGATGAATAAAAGTAAGTAGATTAAACATATTTTATGAAATATCATTCGGGTCCTTGTATTCCCGCTGTCCATGACCATGAAAAAAACTGTAGAGTGCCATGTTAGTAGTTGTACGGTGGAAGTGTCTGTGAATTGCACACCACTTTAGTCCTTGCTCATATTTGTAACCATTAGTGTTAACGAGAAATGTAAGGTCCGATTAAACGGACTGTTGATAATCATGAATTAAACGCATATCTATGTCTTTATTAAATAGATACGATTTATGTGTGCAAAAGTATACACATTCAATAAGAGTCAAAAACTATTTAATCTTCAAATTGTCATTATCCCTAAGTCTACGAGATGATTTAGAAATACATCAAAGGAGGACCTTTATGTTTTGCCCACAGAAAATGTAATTGTTGCAGGCTCTTTTTTATATAAACAAGTTTAATTGTTCATTTGATTAAAAAAACATATAACTATGAATAAAAACCTAAAAAAACTGTGCAGTTAAAAAAATTTTAAAAAAAAAATGGTTTTAATTTTCTGTAATATTGTTAAGCATTATACATGTTAACTAAACAATCATTATTATGTTTTATTTCCCTTTTAAAAAGTTTCATAAAAAAAAAGAAAAAAGAATCCCAAAAAAAAGTAACAGCAAATTGAAAATTTTTGCAGGCTTAATATGATTGAAGCCGGTTCATAAGTATTGAGATAACTTTCTTCTGTGATAAAAAAAGGACATGCCTTACTTTGATATTTAAATACAATTTTTTTATGAGTCTGATTGATTGATCATGATTGACTGTTTGATTGATCTACTGACGTTTGATTAATTATATAAGCCTATATGTAATAACATGTCGTTTTAATGGTCGTGTAAGTTTGATAAAATTGTATCAGATAAAGGAAACAGTTTATTCTGTATCATACAATATCACCTGTATCATGCATTCACATAAAACAACCGCGTAGAAGATAAAAGCTTAATTTCGACGAAATGAGGTCGGTTTTCAGCTTTTCTTAATAAAAGTAGTCCGATGAGCCTGGGAACGAAAAAGTAGTCCGATGAGCCTGGGAACGAAAATTTGCTCATTTAAGGCCTGGACAGCGTTAAAGAAGGATTAGTCAATATAATAAATATCAGTTATTTATAATAGCTTAGTTTCTTTCAAAATGAACAGTTCAAATATATTGATGTTTGGCATTTTGATATTTCTCATGACTGGTGAGTAATAAAACTATAATTATTTGTTAAAAATATGATACGTGTATGAATACACATATAATTATACAGAACAGTTCATGAATCGTTAATTAATCATGAAATAAAACAAAGCATTGATGGTCTTTTTATAATAAAAGACTTATAATAGTAAAAGGTCAACTTGGAAGTCAGGTTGTGTAACAAACTTTTTAGTAAATTATACTGAAAACTGTTGGTATTGCTTGTTTTGTGAAATATCCCTCGCAAATACACACACTTAATTTTTGTAAGGTGTGATATTTTATATTGTTTCAGTAAGAACGATTTTTACAGAGTTACGTTTTTTTCCGTGTACATGCAATAATTTTACAGTAATGTTACTTTGATTTCAATACTTAAATATCGTCCTTTTTGCAGCATTTGGTTGGTGTATATATGTAAGCGATTGAGAAACAGTGTAATTTTATTGAAATTCACTGTTTTTTTTTTTTGTTGTTGTTGTTTTTTCTGTTGTTGTGTAACCTCCTTTTTTATTAATACCCTATTATAGATATATACATAACTATACATATATAATTATATCGTGCTATAATGCATATGGCAAAATTATAAAATGTTGCGGACGGTACTAAAAAGTCCAGGTTACGGTCAGCGAACCTTAGCACTGGCTTACGCAGCATTTAATATGTGAACTTTTTAAACATCCGCAAATGTGTTCATACGGCGGTTATCATGAAGCCTTAAATTCATACGTCAGGGCCATTCCATGAAAAGCGATTTGTCCCCAAATAAAGAAGTTCAGTTTCTGTCCGATACAAGGTCAATCCCAAATTTTGTGATAAAAACGCTTTTAAAAAGAATATCTGAGCATGTCAATTAGGTGTTATTTCTTTAAATTTTCTAATATTCCTGAATTGAAAACCTAATTTGAACTCAGAAAATACCCAGTGACGTCGGCAGCAGGTTAACAATGACCATGTTTTTTTATAATGTTTCTTCTTTATGTTTCAGTAATAAGCGTACAGTCTATAAAATGTTACCAGTGTTTGAGCTGCAACGACCCTTTCAATGAAAAAGATAGCGATGTCACAATAGAAACGTGCGCGGGATCATGTGTTAAGGGCAAATATGAAGGTGGTAAGTGATATAAAGATAACAAGCCATGTCTTTGGAAACAGACACAATGCACCTCCATACAGACAGGGCCCAGTCAGGTAACCATGACCTTTGACTTGCAACAAATGCATGGTTATTATGAAAAGAATGTTACAAGAATACAGACACAAATACTTTTATTCTCAGTGTATCCATAAAGACATTACCAGACAAAACCATCAGTATACTATCTTGACATTCAAGTATAACCTTTACCTTTCTGTCAACCTTTTCCGTTTCTGTGTTACAGACAAACTTTCCTAATGTGCAACAAAGTAAGCTTAGTTATTTCAAAATCTAGTCATGAGTGACATAGATGACGACTTGAAAAGACTGGTCAATTTACGTTTATAAAACTATAAATCTTAAATCTAATTTGACCTTGTCCTTTAAGCTACAACTTTGTTCCTATTCATCATTAATTAGGTTTTAATTAAAGTACCATATGCAACATAAGCAACATTATTACAAAATCTACCTCTGAATGGCAAAAAGATATGGACTGGACGTTAATCTTGCGCATGGCACATTGCCCCAATATGCTTAACAGTCTACACAAAAATCAACTAGGACACTCAGAACTGAAAACTATGAAAAAATGTAATAACGAAATATTCTCAACATTCTATTGAAAATCGATATTTAGTTCAATCTTCAGCCTAATTGGATCTAAGACAGTTCAAAACGCTGTTTAGTTTTAGGCCATTTTATACAATCCAAGAAGACGGATTAGGCGAATAATCTGAATTTTTTTTGGTACAGATCTTAAGCAAAAGGTATAAATATGTCGAAATATATTTCCAATAACGTCGTGTCATAAAGACCAATAATGCAAAAATAAGTGAACAAAAAAGAACATAATGTCGAGGAAGCACATAAGAAACACCCGTCAAGAATGTTGAAAAGTTTAGATATTCTTGAAAGTTTTAATGCATAATTTTCATATTTGAAACTTTATGTTATAATATAATAAAATGTTGCTATAATAAATATAATGTTGTTATATTTTCATCATCAAGGGATTGTTCGGCGTTCAGTGTTGGTGTTCCCCTCCATGTCCAGCCTTCATAATTAACTGGTTCTTGTTGCTGGGTAGTATGAGGGTTGCGTTCATTGAACACCGCCTTTCCTTGTTGATCTTGTTTATCATATTTAATGGATTTTTTGTTAGTTATAATCATACGTTCCAAAAAACACAATCACATTTCATGTATCAGATGTTAGTGTAGCATAATAATCAAATATTGATGATAAAAATAAAATTCCTTTTGTTAATAGAATATAATTTGATATTTGCGAATGTGATTCAAACATGCTCATTTGTTATATTTTGGCTAATTTTTAAGGTGAGCAGAGATAAAAGGGGCATTTTCTTTTTTCATCCCTATTTCTTATTTATATCTATACTGAGTATCCTTAAAAGACTTTATTTTATCATTTTACAGCTGTTGCCAGAGCCTGTTCAGATTACAGTGGAGGCGACCAGTGTGCAAAAGTTGGCGAAGCTCATTCATGTTCGTGTACGTCTGATTTGTGTAACAGTGCATCTGGAGTCAGGCGTCTCATTTTTGCGTCGCTAAGCTTATCATCTTGTTTTTATGGGTGTTTCCCCTAAAGAACGGGATTTTATAAAAAAAATAATATACTGTTAGTAACTTGAATTTGGAAGCATAAAACCGGCCCTTTTATCTTGGTGTTTTATGATTTTTCCTTATTATTGTGATTTTGAACTTCTGATTTGGACTTACCTTTTCCATAAATCGGGCGGCGCGTTTTCGAATGAAATGGCGAGCAAAACGCGTTTATTTCTAGAACAAATTTTCCCCATTTAATTGAGGCCCCGTTTTATAACACAGTTCTTTCAAAATAGTATTTTATTGCGATTCAGCGTGCAATTTAAAGGCTGCTGCGCATCTCGTATTGTCGACAGTTGTTGGGACTTAAATTCAAAAATTGTAAGTGTTATACAAACCTCTCTCACGTGTAGATTCTCTTAAAATTTATTGTTTTAATGACGGTTGTGGAAGCTGTTCATATCCTGTAAATTAAGATAGTATCTGATAAATTCGAGGGTTGATGGATTTTTTAATTTTAAAATATATATTCACATTAATCTATTTGCTAGCTAGCGCATAGTGTCGCTCAGGGTAGCAGTCTGACTGAGTTGTTCACACAATTGACTTATGATAGGAGGATTTGCTGGCAGTCTAGGTTTTAATCCTGCTAGGTTTGTGCTAGCTGGCTTCACTGCAAAAAAACTAAAACAACCATTGCTGAAGTTCCTATAAGAGATTCTAGAGAGTGTCTGTAAGCTCCAACCTTTCTGCACTATCATACTAAAATAAATTATGTTATGTATTATGTATTATCCAAAGCAAACCCTTGACATGCGAGTTAAAGATTGAAAAAAAAACAAAAAAAAAAAACACGAAAACAATTCATGCTAGATTTTTCTTTATACTATGCTAGAACATATAATACCAGATATATTGTTGTTATTTGCACTTATCATCCTAACTGTTAACACTATTTTTCATATACTTTACAGATACTGACAGATACTGATATAGATGAACAGAAATAAAATGAAGATTGGGCTCATATTATTAATGATTTGGCACTTTTTTATGTGGTGATGTGTGTTGTACCAACCTATTTGCCAAAGCAAACTTTGAAACAGATGTCCGAACTTATTATTGAATATTACAAACTTGGTTTTCGAATACACCGAGATTCTAGGATTTTTATTAAATAGACATAAAATTTTGTTGTTAATGCGGCAATTATATAGATTCCTAAAGAAGTTTAAAAATAAAACGTCGGGGATTACAACCCCACAGTTATTAATACCATTCACAAAGAGCTGAATACTTGTGGACAAACTATGGGTAATAGGTTTTTGTGGCAACGGCTTCAAATTAATCATAATGTGAAGACAACTCATCAGGAAGTTATGGAGGTAATGAAGATTTTATATCCTGGGGGCACTCATCTGATCTGAGAAGAACCTATCGTCTCAAAAGGCGTGTTTATTGTGCGAAAGGTCCCAACTATATTTGGCATTTAGATGGTTATTGCAAGTTAAAAACCCTTTGGATTTTGTATCCATGGTATTATTGATAGATTAAGTAGAAGACTGATCTGGCTAGAGGTATCGGATACAAACAATAATCCATACCTCATTCCAAAGTATTTTTTTTAAATTCCCTGAAGTCAATTGAAAAGACACTCGTATCATACGTTGTGATGCTAGAACAGAAAACTCTGATGTATACCTTTTTACAACAGGTCTTTCGGTACAATGCAATTGACGCTTTTGCAAAACACAAAAAGTGTTATAATTGGTAAAAGTACTTCCAATCAGCGAGTTGAACGTTGGTTAGGCTCTTTACGACAAAAAGATTTACAGTGGTGGCTCAGCTTTTTTAAAGAATTGCGTGATTCTTGACGATATGATAAACTCGACCCAGTCCACTCTGTTAATCTGAAGTTTTGCTTCATGGATCTAATTCAAACACACCTTGATCGAATTGCTCAAAACTGGAATACTCACGCTATTAGACCCCAAAAGAATAACGAGCTCAATATGGAAAACCTGACGTAATGTTCTATTTACCCGAACTATTTGATAGTCTAGATTTCAGTACAAAAGTTGATATACAAGACGTAATTTGTTGTCAACGGATGTATTCAATTTCGAAGAACAGAAATAAAGACTTTAAAGAATTGGCTAAACTCTTGAAACCGGATTTACAAATGGCACATGACGCTGAAACGGCATTGCTTTATTGTTTTTCGAGCTCAAAAAATTGGTATGGTTAACAGTCAACCTGCGTCTAAAACGTCAATGCAACACGACTAAACAGCTGTAAATATATAAATAGCTACTACAAATGTATGTAATTATGTCTCCACAACACTGTCAAACTGGGTAGAAATAGTTCGTCACCGCTTTGTTCTTTCTACATGGATGAAGGATTTTGAAATAATTTAGCACAAATGTTCACCATCATAAGATGTGTCCCAGTATAAGACACATTTCCGCACTGAAGGTCAAAGTCACACTTAGAGGTTAAACGTCCACTTCTATATGAATGAGTGGGTTTTGAAATAACTTGGCACAAATGTCCACCATCACGAGACGACGTGTCGCTATATACAGCCGCAACCCTGAGTTGAAGGTCAAGGTCACTTGGACAGATTATAACTAATCTGTTATATATTCTTTCTTATTTAAGCCAAAGCCTTGATGTTTTGACAAAATTTCATTTGGACAAAAGCAGCCTTCGTCTGAAATGTCAACATTTGGTGTTGACCCATACTTGACATTGACCTTTATTATTAAAGGTTAGAGATGTGTCTGCATACCGGGTACATCTTCTTACGATGGTGAACGTTTGTGCCAAATTATTTCAAAATCCATCCATCTAATGTACATAGATGATACTACTGAACCTATTCCGGTAACTACCGCTATATCACACTCAGTGGTGCCGCAGTTATCTGCACCGAGCGGTCTGCCATCCAGTGGAGAAACCGGTACTCCTACAAGGCTAGGAAGATAAACAGAGACAGCCTTTTTCTGTGGAACATTAATAGACTATCCTCATTGATAATCGACAGTGGTTTCTTTTCTTTTTTGATCAATTATGATATCATTCTTATGTTGATACATACAACTTTTGTTAATGTCCGCACCTCAAATTCAATAAAATGGCTAAACGTCATAGTAGTAGCGTACTTATATATACACGTGTACATGTATTCGCAATAAATATTTCAATCATGACAATAATGAGCTTGGTGTTTTGGATTAATCACAAGACACTCAAAACTGGAACAGTCAAAGACATTTGTGTTTTGCATATAAAAATACGAGAATTGCAGATATGGCTTATTCCGAGGGATCACTTTGTTTCGAGATTTTTATTACCATGGCGTGCCCACGTGTGCTGTTGTAAGATTGTTGATGTAATCTATTAAAAAATATATACATGTAATTGGAAATTCATCAATCAATGTGTCCGACCAAATTTGACAGACAAGTCCCAATCCAAACAACATATATCATTTCTAGTTTACCTTACAACATGACGATGACTTTAGGTCAACTGACAAGTTTAATTATAAATCAAGGGGGTCGAACGTATAGCGGTGCGATACTCCTTTAAGCGAGGTGATTTCATGCGATACGTCCTAATGGCGGATTTACCCGTGTAAACACACGTCAGAGTGAGTGTTTTTTATTAAGTATTTCATAAATTTTCGATTACAATTGCGTATTATGTATTGAGGATGAGGATGTGAAGGTAGGACCGACACAAATTTCATTAAAATTACAGAGGCCTAAATTCATAATTAAAAAAGTTATTGAAGGTAAACTGACGGCAACTAATTTTGGGTCGGTTAATAAAATCGCTTAATGCAAGCTTATATTATTATAGTTAATTTCTTTTTCTTTTTTATGCTATAAGAGTAATCATAATTGAGTTGCATAGCAAGTACCTTTGTGCTCCGATATACATAGACGCTTACTGGTCAAAATATTTAAGTGTACGCTGGATTTTGGTGCGATAAAATAACTGTACGCTGTGAAAGGTTCGATATTTTTCATTATCACACCTGTTGAACATGTTTTCCTATGATTATACTAAGATATCTACCATATATGTGCCCGTGTCCGGAATTCTGAAATCGTCTTCTTTCTTTAGAGATTTATTTGAAATAAAAGTTTTGTATAACCATCTATATAAGTGTTTGAACTTAATTTGAATAATTGATAATAATTTTCCTGTGGTAATTAGGAGTTGGATAAAAGTAACCTTTACTCTAAGATCTTAGATAAAAAGTAGGAATTTGACCAAAATATGTAAGAATGAATTTAAGAAACCAATTTAGAAATCTTGTATAAATTAACTCACTTTCAAAGCAGAACATTTCATAAAAATAGCAGTTAATATGTGATATAAGGGTGTTTACTTCATGATGTTCTAAAATCTTTTGTACATGCTGCTGTCAAACTGATATTTTTCATATTATAAATATAATTGAACATTTCAAACAACCTATAAAATACAGTGAAAGTACATTGCGCTGCTGTTCTAGAGATAGAGACTGAGAACCAGGTGGTAAAAATCTTTAGGTGGTAAAATTCTTTTCTAAAATGTTGCTTAGAACAGGCTATTTTTGTAGTGCACATAATTGTGGCCTGTCAGGAAAAAACACAAAACTTCAATTTCAAACTTCAGTCAGACATTGGACACCAAACAGCTCAGTGTCTTTCTTAGGAACAGCTGATGCTCACATGTGCAAATACACAGTTGTAAATGTTGCAGAGCTATTAAAACATAACAACTTGATTAACAAACAAAACTACTATCAGATAGGTAAAGTAATGCTGACACATGTGCTAATAAACAAAAAGCTAATGAGTATATAATATTAGATTGAGTCACACTGGTTATGGAGTAGTATATAAATAACACATGGGTTTGTGGGTTACAGTTAAAATATCATATCAAGGAAAATACTGTTAGCCAAGGTGTTTGCCGAGGAAAACAGTATTTTTAGGAGGGTTGATATTTTTACTGTTGTGTGCTTGTGTGTTATTTATTTTATTTCCCGAACAGATGCTGTAATCTATAATACTTTTATTTACATAAAAAACACTTGCCCAGATTTTATACTGTTAAAAAGTACTATTGGCCTGTAACAGTATAAATCTCTTAGCCACATGGTACACTTGCTTTAACAGCAAGAGTAACTCCCAGTGGAAATGAATATTTACAACAAAAAGTGAGGGGTAATGCTATACATTAAATGTTGCAGAGAAAGCCTAGTTTTAAAAGTAAAACTACTGGCAGATAGTATGAATGCTTTCATAAGCAAATACACAAAACTGTTTGGTATACACTGGTTATGGAGTAGTATGGTTATACATGTATATTCAAAGCGTCAGAGCTTATGACAAACATCAGAATTACTGAATTACAATGATGTGCTTTGTATATAATATATAACATCAAATCAATAGAGGAAATCAAACCAGTATTTTTTAAAATTAATTTCAAGTTCTATATAAAAAAATACATGTAGTTCTCAAGGTATTGAATGAATATAAGAATGGATGGGAGCGTTTTGCGACCAGTGCATGTAATACAATAGTAGATCCATTTCTCATAAGTTGCTTTTTTAATTAAAGTTATTTTCTCTGACAACATAGATATGTTATTAATAATAGAAAAACATATTATTAAATGATAAAACCTTTACTGAATAAATGGAAGAAACAAAACGAATATTATCGTGACTATTGATTATTTGATAGAATTTCAAATTTCTGTGCAATAACTTATCTCATTTGAATGATTAACCTTTGTGAGAAAAGAATATTTAAATTAAGTGTATCATAGTATAATACATTAATTGACACTGTTATTTTAATTGACACTGTGATTTACATATGATTAACATACAAACTCAAAACTTAATATTTATCAATATTGAATAAGAATGTACTGTAATTAGGAAGTTGCTACAGAAAAACATACCAACATTTGTGCGTACAGTTGGTTTATCGGACCAAATATTAGGCGTACAGTAAGAAAACTGGAAATATTTTATATATTTTCGAATAGATATGGAAAACTACTCTTGTATATCGTTTTGTTTTTCAAAAATAAACATGTTGGGACTTAAACTAATCGAATATCTCGTTTTTAATCGACTGATACATTATTCGTTTGCATGTGCATATCAGGTTGACGGTTGAATTTGCAGCAACAAATACCTCAATAACTTCCTCAATTCTATAAGTTTTAGTATTTTATTTTGACAATCATGCACAATTATAAGTTCTGATCAGCATGCACAATGCTATTCTTCGAAAAATTACAATAGACAACAAATATTTGGAAAAAACATGCTCATACCCACTTTCGTTTTCGCTCCCGTCCGCCATTAGGGCGTATCGCATGAATTCACTTCGCTTAAAGGAGTATCGCACCGCTATACGTTCGACCCCCTGTAAATGTATGTCAAGAACAAAGTTTGCCCGTGCCTGCTACTGTTTCATTAGCAAAAGTACAAGTATCCGAGTCTCTTTAAATTGTTTTCAAACAGATAACATCAACAATATTCAAACAGCAGATGATGATGCGACATGGTAAGTAATGCCTGTCACACATATTTTTAAAGTAACAAAGTCAATGGTGAGTGTCACAGTACCGAACCAAAGTGTATATATATATATATATATATATATATATATATATATATATATATATATATATATATATATATATATATATATATATATATATATATATATATTCATATCTTCACTTACGGGCCCATATATAAGACCGAGTTGAGTGGCATTATTTCATGCAGTCAATTTTTATATACGCCACTATATAGGCCTATAATGTACATTTCCATACAACAGAACTAAGGGGTACTAAGTTATATATATAAACTATATATTTGATTTTACCATAGGTGAAAACATATTGACCAATAACATAAAACCCCATAATAAATATATACATTTGTGGGACATAGACATTAGAAAGTTTGAATGCTTAAGATCAAAGCACTTAGATTATATGACCATTTGAAGTCTTTGCACTTGTTGGTCATGGTTACCACAATGTGACCTTTTGACCATTAACAGAATAATGGATGTGGTATGTAGAACTCATGTAGGTGCATTTACATATAAAGTTTGAAGGTCCAATGTCAATGGGTCAATGTCACACTTAGAGGTCAAAGGTCACATTGTGGTGTAACGTTTCGTGTCTCGAATATAAGTCATTCACTGATGATTGGATTTTCATATAACCTTGCAAAAATGTTCACTTCTACCAGATGATTTGACACCACACAGATTCCTCGCTTCAAGGTCAATGTCACACTTAGAGGTCAAAGGTCACATTTTTGTAAAACATTTTGTTTAATGAGTAAATGATGATGGGATGTTCAAATAGTCTAGCCAAATTTCCAATATAAATAGAAATTGTGCTGCACGCCCAGGTCCCTCTTTCTATGGCAAAGGTCTCAGAGGCTAATTCATGAATTGTCAAATTGTGGTGCATTTTTGTGTCATGTTGGCACGGCATTATTGAAAGTAGTATGTCTCACATTGGCATGCAACTTCCTCAATGAGGTACATGCAAAGGTGTTTTTGGTTGCAAAGAAAAAGACCTCAAAGATTTCACTTTATTTCTGAAACTGATTGTTTCATTTTTTTAAACTATAGAAGGAACACAAAAACAAAGCAAGAGATGTTCGAAAATTATTGCCACATGACCACTTTCTGGAAAACCAATAAAGATATTATAAAGATTTGTTTTTGCACATTAAAGAATGATCTTTCTGTTGAAGACTACGTATTTTTTTCTTTCTTAAATCTTGCAGATAACCATTCGATTTTTTGCCCAGTATATAAACCATACCCACTACTGATATGTATTGCTGATATGCATCGTGCATTGATTTTCGCAACATTATATGGTTGTAAAGCAGGAAGATAAATGACTAGCAAATACAATAAAACTTTTTATAACATCTCATCCTCTAATAGTTTTCCAGAAAAAAGTCGAGTTACAACACTTTTCGAACTACCCTCGTTTTATTGGACCTTACAACGACCCATACAACTACACCTCCCTTCTTTCCAAAATAAGGACATATACCATTGTCTCTCCTCTTTACTAAGATTTTGCTGATATTTACTCTATTTCACTATCAACATAAAATCCAAAAAGTTATTTCAATTATTATTAAACTACATACGATAATCAAAACAATGACAAACAACAACGATAACAAATTGAATTACATAAGCTTATGTTACTACATGTAAAATAAATGTTGTTTTAAATAAGTTGTATGCAGTGTGTACGTTTGAAGAAAAAAACTACACACCCAAAGCTTAGTTACATGAATATCTATAAATTGTGCATGCACCTTGTGAAGAAATCTAGTAGTTTACATAAATCTGAATCTGTTTAGCAATAGTTAACTAAAGGTTACACTCTCATAGGTACTTTATAGGAAAGATGATCAGACGCACTGTCACAACATTTAAATTAAACAAACGCAATCTATAACAAATCGAGAAAAGTACTTAAAATGTAGATTATATTAAAATTAACTGATACAATTCAATGAACAAAAATATTCTATGTAAAAACTCGTGTCTGCCATATTTCATTCAAAAACGCGCCGAATTATCATGTTCAACAGACAAGTCAAAAGTCACAAGTCACAAGTCATAAGTCACAAGTCACAAGTCAAAAGTCATAAGACACAAGTTAAAAGGGCAGGTTTATGCTTCCATAGTTGAAGGAATTTTTTCCTATAACAGATGTGTCTTCTTTTCAGTCCTTTTCAGGAACTTTCTGACCAGAGCATTTAATCTTTGCAACTAGGACATTTGGGAAGGAAGTGTTTGTAATATATGCTACCTATAGCAACATATTTCAAATCATGACTGCTTTTAATATTTAAAAAACCGTTCTTGACATAACATTAATCATTAATAAAATTTAAAAATATGTTTGTACCCTCCTTCTTTTTTATTACCCTCCTGGGTGTCTCACGGATGGTTCTGTAAGGCTTGGTGTTGTTTGGGACTGCGTTTCGTGAATGGTGCTCTAATTTGATTATTTGTTTTATTCACTTAATAATTTTTGTATGAAACGGCAATGTCCATTTTCATAATTATGATCACCATATGTAAGTAAATTTAAATCGGGTTAAGGCATTTCAACAATGTGCATATATTCAAAGGCCGGCAGTTTTGTTTAGTTTTGGTTGTTTTTGTTTTTGCTTCAAACCAAGTTTAAGCGTGTTCTGTAATGAAAATTAAGCAAGCAAATAGACCTGGATCCTCCAAAATTACAGCAGATGCTTGGGGACCAGATCCAATCCCATCCTTGTTCCGTTCTCATTTTTTGGACATATTTTTGTCTTACATAAATGCCATCAAGATTACCTTTAATGTTTATGTTAATAGAAATAGAACCATACAGAAGTAACAAAACATGCTAAGTGAATTATGCCATACAGAAACAAGTCATGTCAACCGAGGCGTTTGCCAAGCATCTCTCAGCAATTTATGAATCTATTTCAATCATAACATAGAGAAAAAAGGAATATCCTAAAACGGCAAAAATTTAAATTGTTAAAGTCTCGCTGTGGCTGAGTTCTTTCCGCGTTATGTTAAAAAAGTAAAAGAAAATTCCCATTTACCATCAAGACTTGTTAGTATATATAAAATAGAGACATACAGAATCCCTAAAGAAGGCCCAACACTGCAAAATTGAAAATGTTGCAGGCTTGATTTGATCTCATCCAACCGCAATTTTCACCCAAAACAAGCGATGTCAACCGAGACGTTTTCCGAGTTACCTGCTTAGGGTGATCTGTGGAATATTAGATTAGATTATATTTTATTCAAAATCAAGGCATATGATATGCATAGGGGTATAAAAAGGTCAGCATCATTTGATAAATAACAATTTTTAAAAAATCGATTCAACACTAAAGGATTTGAAAACAAAGGTCATGTTAAATGAACGCATCTACAAGCATCAAGCCATACAGAACCACCTGAGAAATACCTAGGAGAGCACCGAAAAAAAAACATTAGGTATTTAATTAAAACATACTTGATAGTGAACAAATGTCCACGTCCTGTAGCGTTCATCAGTTAAATCTCATGTTATCTTTGACCCGCACATGAATCAACGTGTTTTGTTCAAGTGTTTTCGATTTGAACATTTCCCTGAAAGGAATGTTTATAGTAACTACTTTCGGTACAATCTCGAGTGATATCCGATAAAAGCGGGTTTACGGCAGTTATTTTCAAATATACGTGTATGCATTTTTGATACCTATTTTTACGTTTCGGAAATAGATTCAATTGAAGGATTAATAGTTTTGAATCTATTACAGTACGATACTGTGTTAAGAAAGCGATGCTCAAGTAACTTTGTTTCACAATTTCGTAAGAAACGGGCTGTATTTGCTCAAGCACAGTACGTTTTCTGCAAACGAACAAAACAATGAGTGAGCTAACAAACTTTAGAAGTGGCTTGAACTGACAACGTAGTTAGCATAACTCGTCAATATCATTTTAAAAATGAGGGAACCATATCTTAGCAATGAAACATAGATTTTGATACTCTCTCTAGAAATAATCAAGCTTTCTCAAAACAGATGTTTTCTTTATATACGATAGGTAAAGTATATGTGCAAATGTGAACAAGAAAGAGCTACTTTCACGGCCCAAAGCCTCCGTAACATGCGAATAAAAAGCGATAAGTAAGCCCATACAAGTACAAATCAAGAACTGCTTCTTCAACATTCGACGAGCCACTATAATGTGTCGGACGGGTAATTGGTTTTTGCAACCCTGTCTTAATAAGACAAAGCCAAACTCAATTGTCACAGGTCACCTAAACCGGTTAAATGACGTTAGCCAAATAACGCTAAATATATAAAAGATAACCGCAAAACACAAAGTGTTGAAACAAAAGGTTGATCAAATTACTGCTGCGGTAGTGTAATCTTTTTTTGTTAAGAAGAGATAATTATGCCAAAATGATTTTTCACACATTCACGACCTGGCCCTTAAATGCTGTGTAATCGAATTTAATTCGATTACTTTTCTCGGTTTTTCTACGTTACATATCAACAATTTGAAACTAGTAGAAAGAAGTTATTTTCCTTCTTTGTTTTACAAAATGTTCATGATCGAAAATTTTATGTTTAACAATATAAGAAAAGCAAACAAACACTTTAAAAATATACAACAACTTAAACATTATAGGAAATAACCATGACACAATAACAGATGAAATAATTGTGAAAAAGTCTTACTAGATAAAACACATGTAATTCGTGATATTGATCACGAAAACGACGTTGTCAAAATAAACACAATTGTGTCACTGCCTAAATAGTTTTTGGAATGTTTAGCAGCAGTATATCTACTTACTTTGAATAATATTGCTCTATATAAAAATCAGCAATATCATTTGATATTATGATTCTGCATCACTTAAATTTTCAAGTGTTATCAATCTACGTCCTTCATCAGCAGGATTTCCACTTCAAAAGGGGATAGATAAAGGTAAGTAGATTAAAAATAATTTTACGAAAATATCATTGGGTCCTTGTATTGATTTTGTCAATTCACCGCTATCCTATACCATGATAAAGCTGTAGGTGTGCCCTGTGAGTAGTGTTACGCCTAGACTTTCGTGGACATTGCACACACTTGTTGATCTTTAGACTCATATTGTAACATCACTGGAGTGAGAAATGTGAGGTCCGATTAACGGACTGTTGATAATCAAGATACCTGGAAATGTTTTATCTGTCTCTTTATACATTAAATAGACGCCATTTCTGTGTGCAAAAATATACACATTTCAATAGAAGTCAAGAAACTATCAATCTTCAAATTGTTATTAATCCAAAATCATACGAGTTGATTTCAGGATCACATCAAAATTAAAACCTTAAATGTTGCAAAACATATGTTGTTCGTAAAAAACAACAACAACAACATACAAACAAACACATTATTCACATTACTAAGAATAAAAAACAAAAATGTTGCTCAGTTAATTCTAAAAGAGATGTTCTGCAATTTTCTGATATAAAGTTTGGCATTATTTACTAAACTAACATTACTCTGGTATTATACAATACATTGAACTGTTTCTTAAGTCATTGATGACTTTGGGAATTTCTAGGGTCCTTGCTTAAAATGAAAAAGATTTTTTAAAAAATTGATTACTTTCTTTGGTGATTTAAAGGATGATGTCTTTCCTTTTATATTTATTACAATTATATTGTGATTCATACTGATGATTGATTTATTAAAAGCCTATATATCATAACATGTCGTTGTCATGGTCGTGTAAGTTTTATAAAATGGTGTCAGATAAAGGTAACTGTTCATTCTGTATCATACAAATAATACCTTTATCATTCAATAACATAACACATCCGCGTAAAAGATAAAAGCTTAATTTCGAAGAAATGAGGTCGGTTTACATCTTAATTAAAGTAGTCCGATTAGCCTGAGCATGAAATTTTGCTCAGTTGAGGTCTGGACAGTGTTAAAGAAGGTTTATCTATAAAAATTATCAGTAATTCATAATAATTTATTTTTTTCGAAATTGTTCAAAATGAACAGTTCAAATGCATTGCTGTTTGGTATTTTGATATTTCTTTTGACTGGTGAGTAATTTAATTATTGTATCATAATTTGGAGACCTTTTAGTTGAAAATGTGTCATAGTTAAATCGTATACATATACATGCAAAGTGCGTTAAATGGAGTTCAGTTAATAGTTACCCGCACTCCAGAGCATGCCCATTGATTGGCTCATTTTTGTAAACTTTTTTTTAGTTTACTTTTTGTGACGACAGAGAGGGATGGATAACGATAGGAATATTATTATTCAGCTTATTCATTGGTTTCGTTGTGTTTTTTTCTTGTTTTTTTTTTGGGGGGGGGGGGGGTTGGGGGGCACGGGAGTTCATGTTGTGACAACAGGGAACGTGTTTTTTTTTGCCTATGATACACCCCCTCGTACAAATCTTTCTATTACTTCTTTGTTTTTAATATGATTATTGTTTAAATACATATATAATTTTACATTACAGTTTATGCATCGTTAATCATGAAATAAAACAAAACAGTTCCTCATAGAATTATAGAGATATAATAGTAAAGGTTCAACTTGGAAGGAAGTCAGATTGTGTAACAAAACTTCTAGTAAATTATACTAAAAACTGTTGGTATTGCGCGTTTTATTTTATATCCCTTGCAAATACACGACGTTTAATTTTTGTAAGGTATGATATTTTATATTGTTTCAGTAATAACGATGTTTACAAATCTAAGTTTTCCGTGTACAATAAATATACAGTTGCATTAATTTCAATGCTTAAATGCTATACTTTTGACGAAGCATTTGTATATATGTAAGCGATTGATTAACAATGCAATTAGATTTATACTTATACACTTATTGTTTTACTTACCTAGAAGTTTTATCATTGTAGCCGCCGTTTTAATCAGTATTTTGCTTTTGTTCTTTTTTCTGTTAAATTTTAAAATATTAATCTTTAATTTTGTATGTTAATATTTTGTAATATTTTGTATGTAAAATACTGATAATACTGAGCTTTCTGCTCTGTTTGATTGAGCCTATTCTTGGACGGTACTGACAAGTACAAGTAACCGTCCGCATACTTTTGCACCGGCTTACGCAGAATTCAACATTTGAAACAAATGCAAATGTTTTCATACGGTGGTTATCATGAAGCTTTTAATTCATACGTAAGTGCCTGCCATGAATAAAAAAGTATAAGTTCAGTTTCTGTCCATTACAAAGTCAATCCCAAATTTTATAATAGAAACGCTTTCAAAAAGAATATTTGAGCATGTCATTTCGCTGTCATTTCTTTACATTGCTAATATTCCTGAATTGAAAAAATATTTTGAACTCATTGAAAATACCCAGTGACGTCAACACCAGGTTAACGATGACCATGTATATTTTTTATAATATTTATTCTTTATGTTTCAGTAATAAGCGTACAGTCTTTAAAATGTTACCAGTGTGTGGGCTGCAATGACCCATTCAATGAAAAAGATAGCGCCGTCTCAATAGAAACGTGTGCGGGATCATGTTTTAAGGGCACATTTAAAGGTGGTAAGTGATATAAAGATAAACAATCCATGTCGTTGGAAACAGACACATTGCACCCAATCCCAGGCAGGTCTCAGTCAGGTAACCAAGACCTTTGACTTTCAACAAATTAATTTAATGCATGGTTACTATAAATAGAGTGTTACAAGAATACAAACACAAATACTTTTTAATATTCCCAGGGTGTTTATATCAACTAGAACTCGAGTCGGATGTGTCACCTTGTGAACAATATAGTTTAGGGGAGTGGCCAGGACAAAAATGAAATATGAAAATTACCAATAACTCAAAAAGTAACAAGTGCAAAGCAGCAGTTTCTGTACCTTGCACTTCTTACTAATAAGATCTATCATCCTATGAAGTTTCAAGTCTATAGCTTTTATAATTTATGAGAAGTGGCCTGGACAAAAATAAAGTATGCAAATTTACAAAGGGTAATTATTTTAAAATTAGAATTGCAGAGTACCGGTTCTTGTACACTGCACTATTTTTTAATGAGATCTATCATCCTATGAAGTTTAAAGACCATAGCTTTTATACTTTAGGAGAAATGGCCTGGACAAAAATAAAGTACGCCAATTAATAAAGGGTAATAACTCAAAAATAGAAGTGCAGAGTACCGGTTCTTGTACACTGCACTTTTTCTTAATGAGATCTATCATCCTATGAAGTTTAAAGACCATAGCTTTTATACTTAAGAAGGAATGGCCTGGACAAAAATAAAGTATGAAAATTAACAAAGGGCAATAACTCAAAAAATAAGAAATGCAGAGTACTGGTTCATGTGCATTGCACTTTGGGTCATTATAAAAAGCATGCATACAACGTTTGAAGTCAATCTGACTTATAATGACTGACTTATGCTCTGGAGAAGCTTAGGGGGACGCCGACGCCGCCAACAAAACTAAACCCTATATGTCGCCTTTTTCAAGGCGACACAAAACAACATCAATGAAGACATAACCAGACATAATTATCAATGTATTTTCTTGACATTCAAGTACAACCGTTAACTTTCTGTCATCATTTCGTTTCTGTGTTCCAGACAAGTTTTCCTTAAGTGCAACAAAGTAAGCTTATTTATTTCAAAACTATTAATCTTAAATCTAATGTGACCTTGTCCTTTAAGCTACAAATTTTTCTCACACATCATAAATTGTTTTCAAGTACCATATGCAACGACCATGTTTCTTCATATGACACCAGTACTGGTTGATTCCAGGAGGCAGACTCGAAAGTGATTAATATAAGTTGCAAGAACTTGTTTCGCAATCGAGCTTAAATAAATATGTTTAAACCAACATTATTACAAAATCTGCCACTTAATGGCAAAACAGATATGGATTGGACCTTAATCTTGCACATGTCACATTGCCCCAATATGCTTAACAGCCTACACAAAGATCAACTAAGACACACTCAGAACTGAAAACTATGAAAATGACAAGTTCAAAATGTTGCTGCAATGCAGCAATTGAGAAGCTCCGCGCAAAAAATGCGCTCATTACAGATACCTTCCTATATCATTCCTACGCACAGGTCATGTTCTATTCAGATTAAGTGCTATTGTACATCATTCCGGATGTTTTGTAAATCATTTTTTGCATAATGATATCGTATGCACTTTCCATGAGAGAGGGACCAGATATTAATTTTTTTAAAATATGCTTTCAAATTTGATAAAAGACTATTCAAGAATGCTACAGACAAATTTTGGTTATCATCCATCAATTAGTTCTGTAGAAATAGACGTCATGTTCAGAGAAGTAGACGATTGTTGACGCATGACGACGGACGCCGGAGCATCTCACTATAATACTAATAGCCTACCCTGAACCTTCGATTCTCGTGAGCTAGAAATCTTTATGTAAGCCAGAACAAAAACTTGCATGGACTTTACTTTTCAAAATGTCCTTTGCACGTTTTGCGGCAAATGTGTATCATCATATTACAAGAAAAATATTGATGAAAAACATCAAAGGCGTCCAAGCAAGAATTGCAGTAAATGACGATGAACTATTAGAGTTTTCAATGGTTAATTGGATTTTACCAGAATTGTATATCATGACTGAATGTGAGGACAAAAGACATTATTTATCATGAACTTTGTCAGGTTTGCTAGAGATAAGAATATTTAAAAATGTATTTTCTTTGGAACATACAAAACAGTAGTAAAATGAACAAAGTCATTATTTTATAAAACCGATTGCCTTCAAACAAAATAAAATCAACTTCTTACAGAAAAATTTCGAGAAATCATGGTTAACATCAATTCATAATCATACATTCCAAACACAATCTCATTTCATGTATATGTTGTAAGTGAAGCATAATAATTAAATAATGATAAATATAAATTAAATTTCTTTTGTTAATAGAATATTATAATATTAATATGTATTTGCCAATGTGAATCAAACATGCTCATTTGTTATATTTTGGCTTAGTTAATTTCATTTCTTTCTAAGGTGAGATAAAAGGGGCATTTTCTTTTTTCATCCGCATTTTTTTTATATCTATATCCTTGTTAGACTTTATTTTATCATTTTACAGCTGCGGTCAGAGCTTGTTCATCATACAATGAAGGCGACCAGTGTAAAGAATTGGCTACCGATGCTTATTCATGTTGGTGTACATCAGATTTGTGTAACAGTGCGTCTGGATTCAGCGTCTCATTTCCTGTCATATCAGCTCTTATCATGTTTCTATGGGTGTTCTAAACGAACAGGCGATTTATATACAAAATAATATGCTGTAGTACTGTTTAAGTTATTGTATCCTGTAACAGGTGTGTCTTCTTTTCTGTCCTTTTCAGGTATTTTCTGAGCAGAGCATTTAATCTTTTATGTTATCACTAGGACATTCGGAAAGAAAGTGTTTGTAATATATGTCCTATAGCAACATATCTCAAAGCATGACTGCTTTTAATGTCGAAACAAATCGTTTATGACATAATACATGTAATATAAATCATTAATAAAACTTAAATTGTGTTTGTACCCCCCTTGTTTATTATCCTCCTGGGTGTCTCGCTGATGGTTCTGTAAGGCTTGGTGTTGTTTGGGACTGCGTTTCGTGAATGTTGCTCTCATTTGATTATTTTTTATTCACTTAATCATTTTTGTATGAAACGGCAATGCCCATTTTCATAATTATGATCACCATATGTAAGTAAATTTAAATCGGGTTAAGGCATAGCAACAATGAGCATATATTAAAAGGCCGGCAGTTTTGTTTAGCTTTGGTTGTTTTTGTATTTGCTTCAAACCAAGTTTAAGCGTGTTCTGTAATGAAAATTAAGCAAGCAAATAGACCTGGATCCTCCAAAATAACAGCAGATGCTTGGGGACCAGATCCAATCCCATCCTTGTTCCGTTCTCATTTTGGACATATTTTGTCTTACATAAATGCCATCAAGATTACCTTTAATGTTATGTTAATAGAAATAGAACCATACAGAAGTAACAAAACATGCTAAGTGAATTATGCCATACAGAAACAAGTCATGTCAACCGAGGCGTTTGCCAAGCATCTCTCAGCAATTTTCAACTTATGAATCTATTTCAATCATAACATAGAGAAAAGGGAATATCCTAAAACGGCAAAAATTGAAATTGTTTTAGTCTCGCTGCGGCTGAGTTCTTTCCGCGTTATGTTAAAAAAGTAAAAGAAAATTCCCATTTACCATCAAGACTTGTTAGTGTATATAAAATAGAGATATACAGAATCCCTAAAGAAGGCCCAACACTGCAAAATTGAAAATGTTGCAGGCTTGGTTTGATCTCATCCAACCGCAATTTTCACCCAAAACAAGCGATGTCAACCGAGGCGTTTTCCGAGTTACCTGCTTAGGGTGCTTTGTGGAATATTAGATTAGATTATATTTTATTCAAAATCAAGGCATATAATATGCATAGGGGTATAAAAAGGTCAGCATCATTTGATAAATAAAACTTTTTAAAAAATCGATTCAACACTTATTCAAAAATTGATGTACAAAACATTTTCAAATAGAATTATATAAAGAAGAAGAACATTTTTACTATCACAAACAAGTATTTGATTTATCTGTACTTTGGATATAATTTGTCTTACATAAATACCATCTAGATTTTTATTCATGGTATGTTACCCTACAAAAGTAACAAAAAGAGAAAATCATGCCATACAGGAGAATAAATTATTTGAAATAATAATTTTGCAGAATAATGCTAGTTTTTATAAAATTAACATGATTAAGTGGTCAGAGCTTTTCATTAAAAATTGAAGATGATTTGAGAATTTTGAAACAATAAACTTCTCGCGAATAAAATTTTAAAAAAAGATACATTCAAACAAGTAATGAAATTCATCCCCAAGAGATTGTTGCGGGCATAAATGGCATGTTCTTTCAATATATAAATGTCAACCTTTTATATTGGTAATAAATGGTACATAGTTCTGAACTTAACAAAGTATTTTTCAAAAATTGAAAGGTAATATATCTTAATATTCCTCAAAACAAAAATCTTTCTTATACACGCAATAAATCGAACATTTAGAATATTAATTCATGGTACGTTTTCAATTCTGTAAGAACTGGTCTTTTAATCTGTTTCTTTTTCTCACAATAGCTTTACAATTATTTAAATTACAAATACATTGACTATCAAAATATAGACTAATAAACCTAGCTCATCAAGAGTGTTTTTAACAAATGAGATCCAAGGAGTGATCATAGCATTATTGACATGTAAAGAGAGAACTGTATTATACAATGTTTTACATATTTTATCTTACTTTAAGTTACTAACTTATTCCAGTAAAACAATATTCTTGTTTAAACCTGCAGTTCTAATATATAGGGCAAAGACCTGTTCCACCAGATAGACATTTTCTGATTAAGTAAGAGTTTACAAAAACGTAATTGCAGTAGTTCAAGATTTTGTAAATTTTCTATACCTCAAACCTCACAATTATATAATACGTACTTAAGTATTACAGCCATACACCTGTAATGGAAAAAAAACCAAGAGCCAGTTGAACCGGGTGATGACCCCCGAACAGGTTTTGGAGTGGCGGTGTTGTTTGTAGTTTTCATTCCGGATCAGGACAGTAAGCCACATTAAATTCACTAGAGCATAGTTCAACCACCGCATTGTTCCTGGGCGGGCTGTCAAGCAGTCTACCAGTACTAGTTACCTTCACTTTCAAAAGGAACTGAAACTTCTGTACATACCTGAGCAGAGGCACAGTATGAATGATCGTAGAAAAAGATTTCATGATCAATTGCAATGAAAGTGACCTGCACCGTCCGGGAATCAAACCCGGGTCGCCCGATTCACAATCCAACGCTCTACCTTTGGAGCTTACCGGACGGTTACAGGTTTGGGACACAAAGAAACTAGTTGTTATTGATTCTCATGGTGAAAATATGAATAAAGGCAATAAATCTAGACAAGGCAGGCTTACCGTTTTTATGCATTCATTTCTACTTAATGATACAAAGTTTCTTGATGATAACTCTTGTAGTTTCAGAGTTATTTCCTGGACAAAGTTTTAAGTGTATAAATGAACAAAGGGCAATATCTCCAAAATTAGGCAAGGCAAAATTACGGTTCGTTGGCATTGCATTGTTACTCAATGAGATATTTCTACCCACAAAGTTTCCTGTTGATACCTCTTGTAGTTTCAGAGTTCTGTCTCGGACAAGAAAAGCGGCATACGGATGGACGGACGTTCTTACCAGAGCTACATTATGGGGTTTTCTTTTGTTATTTCTTTTGTTCTTTTTAACCCCACAATGCAAAAAATAACCCCACAAGAGAAACGAAATGAATGCGGCAAAGACATCTACTGTTATGAGAACAATAGACCAAACCCCATAATGTAGCTCTGGTTTGTACAGACATCTGGACGGACGGACAAAGCGTCGACTATATGCTCTCCCGTCGGGGAGCATAAAATGTAATAAAATTTCAAGTAAACGGTAAATACTGGTCTATTTTTAGTGCCACAAATAACTACAAATATCGAAATCAGTTTCCCTCTTTGTGTGATCTACGATCCAAGATTCAATACGTTTAAGATCACAGGTACTAGAAAAAACAGGATGATAAAATAAAATAGTATTACGAATATACCGTCGGTGGAAAAGCGAACACTATCAGTTATGAACATTTTAAAGTGTCAGTTCTATTTCTTTAAGTATATAATGTTTTGTGAAGAGAGATTTAGAAATATTAGTTGGGGGTTTTTTTTGGTTTTTTTTTTCATTTTACGCCTTTTTCCAACAGTATTTCAGTCATATAGGCGGGTAGTTTCCTAACCATCGTTCCTGGAGAGTTACACCAGTACTAGACTACCTTCTTCCGCGCTAAACTAACAAAGCATCTCCCGTGGATCGATTAGTAAGACGGTAGTTTTTCTGTTCTCTTCTGGAGGTGTTCTGCTTTAAACAAATGTAATTGAACAGATATGGGCAAATACAAGCCTTTTTAATAGCGGAAAGCATAGCTCTTGTAGACTAAACAAGTTTTGGCATATTTTTTCCAAATTTATCACATAAATTAAAGTAAGTATATATAATTAAACCTAAGTATATGAAACCATCTACTGTTTCCAAGTGTTTACCATAATGATTGTATTAAAGGCTTATGTGAACTAAAACTACTATTTTCGTCTTATCTTCATTCACATTTAGATCACATAACATACAATAATCATACATGTTATTAGAACAATTTTGTAGATCTAACTTGCATTCAGCTAATGAAATGGAATCATACAGAAACAGGTATAGTGTTAAGTAAACATCAACGGTATCGTTACTTAGATAATTAACTGTTGCTCTAGATATAGTAGTCCATGTTTAAAGACAAAAATTGAACGCCGCCTTTCCTCGTTGATCTTCTTTATCATGTTTTAAATCGTTTAGGAATATAGAAACAATATCGTGACAATTTTTCACCTTGACGGACACCAGTATGACTACACCTTTTATTTACTTTAACACACGATTTTACCTTATCATACATATCATAGATTATTTCTAACCATTTACCGTCAATATCATGCAACAATAGTTTGTACTAGAGATGTGTTCGGTTTATTGAATCGTACGTTTTTATAGTAAAAAAGGCCAATAATGTTTATGATACTAAATTCAACATTTTCATTTATTTCTGAAATAAGTTTCGCAATACGAAGATTCTTCCGGGCTTACTACGAAGCACTAATGGAGCTGCAAGAATATATTTCTCTTCAGTGTAAAAAGCTACAATGCTCAAAAGGTACATTATTCGAAATAGTAAGAGTAGCTGGGTTTGTTCGAGCGATTTGATTACATTATAGTAAAATTCTATAATAGTACAATAATTTTAGAAACCTAAAATTCCTTTCCTATACCGTTTAATATATGCATGTACTTTTCTTCTCGTTCCTTAAAGACCACTGTTATCTTTAAAAAAAAACGGGTTGAAGTACATAAATGGATTCACAATGTTACTTGTCTTGGGGACAAAAATATGTTAAACTCACTAAAATAAAGCTGTTAAGCTCTATAGAAATCTATAGAAAGTTTACCCACCACTTCAAAAGTTTGATAACGCAATCTTATTCCTTTCAATTTTGAGAAGAGTTTGAAAATGTTTGACAACAAATAAAACATAACAACAATGGAACGACTCAAAAACATTGTTATTTGGTATGTTTATTTTTCTCGTGTCTGGTGAATACGTGCTATTCATTTTTCTACGATAATTATCCAATTTAGCGAATACTGTCTTATTGTTGAGTAATGATAAATATTTAACCGAAGGTGATAAATTGCTTTCATTTTTACTTTTCACTTTTTCTTCTAAAAATCAGTGAACAATTATATAACATTTCATAGAACATCCGTCCGTGTGACGTTTTAATGGGAACATTGCTGATTACGCTAAAACTATTTTAGTTATGAACTCCACTACTGAGATCCAAAAATATACTCAGAAATAAATTGAAAATGTTTTTTTTGCGTGTGCTGTTCTTAGCTTGATTTGAGCGATAAACGTTAAACGCTTTTCATTTTTAGGTAATTTTTTAGAATTAGAATAATTATTCTGGATAATTGAAGTGAGCGACTGGTTTGAAATTTTGCACACATTGTATTGGGTAAGACCTACACAAAATGAAAATTTAATCCCAAAAATTTATTTTTAACCCCGTCATATTAAAAAAAACTCCGTGGAGTTCCTTTAAAACATCAATCATTCAGATTCACAATATTTTATGAAAATTTTGAAAATGTTTTTAAAAGTAAATTATTGTGCAGTGAATGAAAAGAGTCATTTACACATTGAAAACAGGCACTTATAAGTATCGTAAATTACCAAGAAGACGTTAAAATGTGCTAAAAGTAGCCTTTACTGCATTAGTCAGTCGTGCAGTTGAAATATGTTGATTAGTCTCGCATGACTAATTGATTTATGGATATTGAAATTTTTTACTTTTCTTAAGATATTATTACATTTTTCTCAAGTTTGATTTTCTTAAAATTATTTTGCCCATCTGCCATATTTGATTAACATCTCATTAAGTAAAAATGCATACAAAATGCGATTCTTAAAATAATGTTTTTAGGTTATTCCATTGTGCATTTTTGTTTCCCTCGGCAATAACTCTTACATTTGAGCCGCGCCACGACAAAACCAACATAATTGGTTTGCGACCAGCAGTGATCCAGACCAGCCTGCGCATTCGCGCAGTCTGATCAGGATCCATGCTGTTAGCTATCAGTTTCTCTACTTGTAATAGGGTTTGTAGCGAACAGCATGGATCCTAATCAGTCCTACGCACAAGCCCAAGATTTCCAGTTTTCCCCAAAATTTCCTATCTCTGGCCAGTGATGAGCATTTAATTATAATTACACGGCTTGTCACTGTATTACTGATAGCAGCACCATTGAATGTTTTATGATCCTATCATGTTTCAAGAATGTATAGTTTAAGCTGGAAGACTAGAAAACATTTTAGATGTAACGAAAAACTAATATTTAACTTTTTAGTGTAAAGAAGACAAATACAAATTGGACAAGTAGAGATTTTGATGCTAAAGCATCAAGTCGCCGAATAGAAAATGACTGCATGTATTATCATAAATATAAAAAAAATCAGTTTAATTAATGGTTCAGGTATAAAGAAAAGAGGAACAATTTATGTTGAGTAACTGTTTATTCACAATAAAACATCATATATGAAGCAAACTTGCTTAGCAATATTGTTAAGGAACTGCTATGATTATTAAGCAAGTATTTCGTACGTTAGTTTACGTAACTTATTATGATTTATGCTAAAGATTTTATTGATAGTATAGATCTCGATATTAAATTAATTAATATGTGGTAAGTATAGGACGAAGTTGTGACCTAGTAGGCCAAATTCGAATCTTTGAAAATCCCTTTTGCAGTTTTCATAAAACTATTTTTTTGCGCTATCAAAAAAAATAAGCTATTTAGTTGAAATCAATATTCCTGTCGTTACATACGATATAGTTAACGTTTAATTGTCTTTCTGTTCGATAAAATATTAACAAAAAGATATTTTATTAGTCTTAATTTTTATGTGTTTTGGTAACCTGCGCGACGGAAATCGACGGAATATAACAAAGACGACGATTACCACTATTTATTTCAATAAATGTGCCTCTTTAGCATAAATCTATTTTGTGATGTTCAACCTAAACTAAACTATTGAACATTGACAGAAAGGGCAAAATTTAACCCTTTACCAAGATAAAATGAAAAGGTTTTGAAAATTTATTTAATTCTTTAATGTACTAATCCTTTCTAATGATATAAAATATGAAACTGATTAATGAAAAATAACTTTGTAATTATTTATACATTTGCATCTAATTAGCCCCCATACCGTTTTCCAACTAGTATGTCTTATCAGCAATCTGTTACTATTAATAGATTCTATAACACTAATATACAACGTGTAGTCACGTGATTCTTACAATAGAACAGGGAGAATCTGTTTATAATTAGATAAAATAATGAAATATAATAGGTGTCATAAGATATAAAACAACCAGATAATTTAAATGTGTCATTTTAAATATCATTCATGATTCATCAATCATAAAATAGCAACGCTTGACACTTAGAAAAAAGTAAAAGTATCCCTAAATTCAATGACTGGTCCATAGGGATACGTTATTAATTCATTTTATGAAAATTGTAATGTTGCTTTTTAGGATGTCAATATTTGTATATTTCATTTCATTTAGCAACGTTAATTTATTTTTGAATTTTTAAGATTCTGAAAAATAATTGTGGTCCTTAATTGTTCAGTAATTGATTTGCTTTTATTTTCAGATTTTAAGGCCTTCTCCTACCATAGATATAATATTAAACTGTTACAAATATAGTCGCCGGTTTCTACCGGCGACTAATTACAGTAAAAAAAGGTTTTTTATCACTTACAACTCACAATGAAAATGATTTTGTAAATTACTTTCATATTAAAGGCATATCATACCTTAGTGATTTACATTCTTTTTCTTTTTTTTCAGAAGGAGCAAAATAATGTTTAGTAATGATAATAATGGATTCAAAGCATTATTGAAGCTTATCATTCAATCTAGTAGGGAAAGAGATGAATGTGATTTTTTTTTTACAAGCAAAAAGTAAATAAAGTTTTTAAAGTAAAGTTCTAAGTTCAAAGAGGAAATATCTCTTGAAATAAGGATACTAGAGTTATAAACCATGTCATGCATGATGTGAGTAATGACAAAGGAAAATTATCTTAAGTCTAGAGTTGATGTCATTTATAATAACAAAGATAATTGTTTGAAATATATTAATTTTCAATAAATCCCTAATTCAAAAATGAAATGGAGATAATTCTAGAAATACAGGACTAATGAGTTATAAATCTAATCCCATATAGGTGTTGATAAAAACATTTTTATGCCACCGAAGGCAGGCATATTAAAATCGCACCGTCCCTCTGTCTGTCTGGACGTCCGTCTGTCTGTGCGTCCCCACTTCATTCCTGTCCGGACTATAACTTTGTCATGCATGGAATGATATTTAAATAACTAGGGATTAATGTCTACCACATCAAGACGATGTGTCGCGTCCAAGAATTACGTCCCTACCTCAGAGGTCAAGGTCACACTAACATTTTGAAGTTTCACTTTATCACAATAAAAGTTTATAGGTTCACACATTTGTTTCCGGAATGTAACTTTGTCATGCATGGAAGAATTTTTAAAATAACTTGGGATAAATGTCTTCCACATCAAGACGATGTGTTACGCGTCAATTTATCACGCCCCTACCTCAAAGGTCAAGGTCACACTACCATTTTTAAGTTCACTATATCAAAATTAGAGTTTATAGTTACACACATTCGTGTCCGGACTGTCATGCATCAAAGGATTACAAAATAACTAGGCATAAATGTCTTCCACATCAAGACGACATGTCGCGACTAAGACCCCTATCCCTACTTTCAAGGTTAAGGTCATACTTACAGTTTGAAGGTATTCATTCTTTCGATAATAAATAAGACTGAAATTTTTAAACTGTCATATTTACAGTAGAGGTCTTTAGTGTTAGACTAGTGGATATCAATTTGCTGTTATGGTATAATTAACAATACCTTTATTCCTTAAGTAATCAGAAAAGTAAATTGTTGAAAGATCAAAATCAGAAACCAAGTTAAAGAGTTTATTTTTTGTTATTGTGATAATTCTATATTATATTCGTAATTATGCTGTAAACAAATGGCCAAATTTTATGTACTAAGTCTGAAAGTCAGTATCGTGATATGTATCGCATCGCAACATAAGAATCGCAATATGCATCGCATTTTTTCAAAGTATGCAATATATATCGTGAATCGCATCGTTTAGAAAAACAAGTATCGTGATATGTATCGTTACAGAAAAAAATGGCAATGCACAGCCCTACCATTTACAAAAGAAAGGAGAAAAAAACATTGATAAATTTAGTGAGTGTATCTTCTATAGAAATTTGATCCTTCAAAGTTGGGGCCATTAGATAAGAATACAGAGGGCCAATAAATAATGACAAAACTCTCAACTCAGTGGACGTGTTAATGGGAGATATACAGTTAATAGTGATTTACTAGCTGATAAGCCCTTACTGAGATTCAGCAGGCTGGAAGGGTTTATGCGTAGGACTGTAATCAGACTGCGCGGATGCGCAGGCTGGTCTGGATCCATGCTGGTCGCAAACCCATTATGTTGGTTTTATCGTGACACGGCTCATTTTTACTTTATTCAAAGCTGCATGCCGGAAGATAAGCCAAAAAAATTCAAGAATAACAACCTTTGAGAGAAATGTACTAAGACTGTGCAGTATTCATCTACATGTACTGCGTGACTTACGCAGTGATGGCTATTTTTGCACATTCTGACCTATTCTTTATAAGTTTTTATGTGCTGTTTGCAGTATGTAATTCTTCTAATTCGTTGTTCACTTGAGAATATTTTATCTTTTATTAATACATTTTAAGAATTTTCATGAAAATAAGCTTGAATCTAAAGGCAGGTTGCTTTTAGCGAAGAACTTTAATTCGTTTTTTTTTTCTATAATTGAATACTGCAAACTTACCTCCCTTTGTTTTAGATTCTTCATTTGTACAAGAAATGGTTATGTAACTATAAAAATTAACTGTAATATTCCTAGGGTCTAAATATGGTCATGGGGGAGTCCGTGGCCGAGTGGTTACGGTCGTTGACTTCAAACCACTTGCCCCTCACCGCTGTGGGTTCGAATCCCTACAGGGACTTGGATTCTTTCATTAGAGGAAGCTATCCAGCTAGCTTACGGAACGTCGGTGGTTCCACTCAGGTGCCCGTTCGTGCCTGAAATAATGCACGGAAGGGCACCTGAGATCTTCCTGGAACGTCGCGATATGACCTATACTGTGGCGATGTAACGTAAAACCCAATAAAAACAAAACAAACTAAATATGGTCAATTGTACTTCACATTAATTTCGTTGAAAGAATTTTGGATAATGTAGCAGAGAAACAATATAACAAACATTTGTTTTATCTAATTTTAATTGTTTTTATTAAATGGATATTATATTACATGAATAACAAGATTAGAAATCAATGCGACTTTTGGAGAAAACATCGCACAACAATTTCTATTTACTCGCCTGCAAGTCTCTTTAGTTTAACAAGACTCGTTTATTTATATTTTGATGTTGAGCTTTAAGTGACATTATGCTCATATTTTCATTGTCAAGTTGAGCTGAATTGACTTAATATTTTAAAAGATTGACTCAATGAATGGATCCATGCTGGTCGCAAACCCATTATGTGGTTTTGTCGTGACACGGCTCAGTCATAATTCAAAAACATTTCAGCTAGGCTAGTGTTTCTAGGTGAGGATTATAAAGCGAACGGTCATGAACAGACGACCATGCCATATACCATACCAAAGGCCCTCATATAAAATTGAAAATGTTGTAAAATAAAATACTTTAAACTTCGATTTATATGGATACTGGCCGCTTTCTGTAAATACAGGGTAAAATCAGAGATCGAAAATTTCATTGTCCACTCGTAAGATTACGAGTAGAATTTAAAAGAACCCGATGCAGGATGAGTAGAAAAATGTTGCCTGGACATTGGATTTACAAACTACTCGTCCTGCAGGACGAGTGACTCTCTGAAAATATTTTATCGATGTCTGGGTTTCTGTTTCAGCCCTGGGAACATGGTCATGTTCCAAAGATAACAGTGAAATCGATGGTTCGTGGATTGAATGACAAAATCACAGACCATTAGGCCACCGCTATCGTGTGTTAAACATAAACATAAATGTTGTGTATTGGCTGAATTTTTAAGGAATAAGTCAAACAAGATACCAATGAAAATACGGAAAATATTTTCACTGCAGTGAAAATATTTTTTTACAGTGAAAATACGAAAAATGAAAAATACACATTTTATTTCATCAATATTTCTCAATATTTCATTTAGATGTATATAATAGGTAGTACTTATTCACATATAAATTATGTACAGAGAATTTTTTGTCTCGTTTCGATGTCTCGTCAATACAACAAATCATTTGTATGGCATTAATTTATAAATGGTTAAGGAAAGGAGTATAGAGAAAAAAGATAAATAACAAAGAAATATGAATAAACAATGATTAGAAAAATACCTATGAATTGTCCACTGCAAATATTATACAAATGTGAACTTTTTAGCTGGTGAATATTATACAAATATTGACTTTTTAGCTGGTGAATATGATGTGATATGTACTGGAAAAAAATAATATTGACTGAGACGAAAGCCAAGGTCAATGATTTTTTTCAGTACATATCACATCATGTTTACTATCTGGAAAGTACAAATCTGTTTTATTATATAATTTATAAATCGTTTCTATATAGGATATCAAATCTCCCATAAATCGGTGTTTTTTCAGCTTGTCAACTTATTTAATAATTTGGCCCTGTATGTATTTAAATGCGCATTGGCACGCTAAATTCTTAAAGTCTTTTAAAGATGTAAAGACGGTACAATGTACCTAAAATAGACTAGGTTGATATTTTTTTTTTTTGCAAGTTGCCCGACGTTTGTTGTTGTTGTTGTTGTTGTTTGTTTGTTTTTGTTGTTGTTTTTTTTTTTTCAGAATAATAGAAACAAACTTAGCTTGACGTCACGTCATAGCACGCGTCTTTTGTGGGCTTTCCAGAAAATCTATTTTAAGAAGAAGAAAAACTGTTGTGAATATACTTTTATATTGACCTGTTATTTTTTACAAAAACTTACTTGTAAGCCTATCAGGGGCATTTCAAAGCTATTTATAGATTATATAAAAGTAATATGTCCCTTTATCGTTGTATTTTTGTGGGGAATGCACTTTGTATCATCGTTCATTACTTCAACAAAACTAATGCGATGAAAGACATTATCACACTAATTAGTGAAATGTTTCTTTTGTCGGATCCGTTACATAAATCCGTGGAGCAGAAGCAGGTTTCTGTGCCTTCTACCTTGCTACACTTTTCGTCAAATGGCATTCCCATACAATGTCTCTGTACAGCTGCTCAAAAAAGAATAAAATTTATTTAATATCTGTTAAATTAACACCGGAAGTGATAAATCTTTTGTCACCATTGTAAGAACCAGATCACCATACATGTGAACTTTTTTTTTCAATGCTCAAGTGGGAGGTTTTTCTTGAAAAAGAGGGAGATTTTAGAATTTGCAATAAACAAAGAAGGAAGTTCTGACATCAAAAATAGGGAGGCTTAATTTGTGAAAATACTCCTTATTTTAAGAAAAATGTTTGAAAATATTGCTGCAGATACTGGGAGTCTCCCGCTAAAAGTGGGAGAGTTCACATGTACGGATCACGCAGCCATCCGTGCAGTCTAACAAGGTTCTATACTATTTATAGCTCAATTATTGTAAATCTTTTAAATGAACTTCACTCAAGTCCAAACGCTTAGAAACATAAAATCTGAAATTCTTACGCTTTTCAATTTTCAGTCATCATGCTGCACAAATGGAAAAAAATATTCTGTAAAAAAACGGCAGTATGGGAATAATGTGAAATAATAAATTAAGCACACAAGTAATTGGTGTAGACGTACCTAAAATGGTAACAGTTACACTTATCAAGAAATATATTTAATAATAATAATAATAATAAATACTTTATTTAACGAGAGAACTCATTTGAACAAACATATCAATCTTCCATGAGGCCCTCAACAAGGAACAATATAAATTTAACATATTCAAACTATTAAAATACATAAATGTAAAAAAAACACATTTATGACGATTAACTTCAGTGGAGTCCCTTTAACCTTATGATCGACTACTCCGAAGTAAGAGCAGAGCATATACGAGTACATTTCATAAATTCAACATGTTATGAGTTACAAATATTTATTTCCTTGCCGTACCGAAATTACAATACTATTGACAATACTAAAGCTATGGCTACTCCGATTCCCTGCGTTAATTTACTATGATGACGTAGTGAAAGGGGAAGTAACTCCAGTCTAGTTCATGCGATCGCAATTACTCGGCCCTTTCCGTCAGTCTTCGAACACAATACAATGTAGTATGAATACACAGAACGGATGCGGTATTTCGGTCTAACCTACGCTAAGAAACTAAACATGTAAACAAATAGTAATTAAATGCTGGGAGTTGTTGACAAGTTTTTTTCCAGTATATGTAGTAAAAGTCCACCTAAAATTAGCGAATTCATAGGTACAAAAGCAAACAATACATTATTTATATATTTATAATTATGGCTGTAGAAACCGAAAGTACAAAAACCAACCTGTTAACATTTAGTCGGATTTGTTTAAAATTGAACATCAGTGGGCATATTTAAATTACAAATTGTTGTCAGACTTATTTTCAAGCATAAGAGTACCGGAACAGACATTAGATGTCAATTTTCATTATCTCTGTTTCTGTTTACATCTGAAACCACGTGGTAGTCCGGTTATTATAGATAATAGCCGAGGCAGTTTTCATGCGTTGAAAATAAGCGTGACTGAAAAAAAAGGTTTGGAGCACACTTAATACTGTATTCCAGTACATACCGGACAAGACGCTTAAATGCTAAAATATCGCCTTTCCACCTTACGGAATGAACTTTAAAAGGTCTAATTCATCTTTTCATAACGTTTTTGTTTTTTGTATGATAATGAATAAAAAATGTTATAATCAGCGAAAAAACGATATTTGTCTATTTTGTGAAAACGTCTAGAGGTACTGCTCCAATCCTGTATTGAGTTAAATTTTCAAAATATTAGGTGTAATAGACTGGTCATATACAAGGGTGTGTCCGGTAGGACATATAGGACTTGGACAAAGGTCCGAATCAGTTCGCTGATTTTTGGCTATTCTCTTTTGGAAAAGTGTCTTTTAATGTAAGAAACGTGTCTTTCTTGTTACAAACCGGTCCTTTACTACTCGAAACGGGATTTAACCATTACAACCGTGCCCTGCCAGTTACAAGCAGTTCATCAATATTAAAAACAGGTTATTAGAAAGAGTTCTTGGACATGGAGATTGTACATAAAGGAAAGAGCGGATTCCTCTGTTGGAAAAATGCCTTTCCATTCGTCCATGTACGGAATTGCCATTACACAAGGCATGACTAGTCGGACTGGGGGTGAGCCATGTTATAATCTATAAGACTTTGTGAATCTACATTTGTCATAAGCATGTTATTGTGTAAACGTACTCTTGTAGTTCTACAACTGAAAACACGTTTTCTTAAACTCTATTATCTGTATTCGAGTTTTACATTTCATTTGTATACGTATTTCAGGTACAGATAGATATCTATAAGTGAGAAAACTTGCATATGTATTGTATGCAATGGAAGATACGGACTTGTAAATTTGTTGCTGTTTTCCATGTTTGGTAAGTTGTTACGATCTATATGTATACTTGTTAAATAAAGGCCAGGATTAAGAGGCATATTATTTGCTAAGCACGGATACAATTAAAAATGTAGGTATACAAGTTCGCATTTTCCGAAGTAATTTTTAAAAGGAACTTTACAAGTCTGAAGTCTGATGTTTGAAGGGAGGGAGTAAGGACGGCTGGATGGATGTATACTTACCAGCGAGGGTTTTGACATTATTTGGAGATGGATTGGCGGATGGACTGATAAATGGATGGATGGATTTATCTATTGATAAATCAATGGATGGATATTTTGACCGAATCTCGTTAGAACGTAATGTAGTATTATGACGTCATTTGTGTCATACTTACTATCGTTTGCAATTAACTTCATACAAGTTCCGTGACAGGATTGTTGTTTGGCTTGGCTTTCGTCAAACGGATCCCCACAGCCAACGCAGGTGTAACACATAAAGGCCAGTACATATGTAACTGTATTACAAAAAAAAGTATATATATATATAATAATAATAATGCCTAAATTCGATCTTAATCCTGCAAACCTATTATATCACCTAGACAAAGTTTTCGCATTTTGTTACACAATTAAGCATGTTTGTAACGTCGATATTAAATATGACGTTAATATTGACGTGTAAATAAATACATGTCTGCAGCAAATTTATTAATCAATTCTCAACCTTTATCAAAGAAATCAATTCTTAAATACCCAGGACTAATAATTTCGTTATAAAAACTGTTTGAATAATATGGCCTTCAGCAAAAGTTTGTTAAGTGCATACCCTAGCCTGGCGTCTTCGGTTATATAACCTTACAGACGTTTATACTACGTTATATAACCCAGGCAAATGTCTTTATTACCATTTTATTTCTAAGGATATATAGAATTTACATCATGAGTTTTATTTGGGTACCAAAAGCTATGTCAAACATATTGCTGTATAAACTATTGTTTGTACCAAGGAAATTAAAATAAAAATCAAGGACAATTAAACTTAAAATACTAATCAATATCTAAATTTCAAATTATAGATAAAGCTCTACTCGGTTTATATGTATGAACACAATTAAGGTCCTCAATTGTCGAGTGAATATAAGGTCATTGACTTCAAACCACTTGATCGCTATGGATTCGAGCTCCATCAGGCTCTTAGTCTCTTTCGTGTGACCGGCGGTTCAAGTAAGTTATCTGCTGGTGTCGAAAATTGTGCATAAAAAGGCATCCGATGTATGAGCCCAAGAGTAAAAACTACCACGAAGAGTCGCCAAGATACATTCTTTAGATAAAATACTGGCTGGAGAACCCGTGCATTTTTTCTTTTGCACGACGGAATATATTCGGGTTGATATATCGTCAATATTGTTTTAAATACTGAATGGATTTTTCACAAATTAAATGACAAAATCAGGAAAAGAAAGTATATAAGTTCTCTTTCGTTCTTATCCCCTTTCAGTTATAGGTAAAAATTGAATACATTTAAATGTAATAAATGATGAAATATAAAAATAAATTTGCACTTAAATGAATAAATCGCATTAATAAAACCAACGAACCAAGTATTTTGCGGCTAATGACAACTTTGTATACTTCCTCTCGAAGTTTTCATCATTTTTTTCCAAAACGATTTAGTTAAAGAGTCCATTCTTACGGAACCTCGGCGGTTCTACTCAGGTGCCTGTTTGTGCCCGAAATAATGCACGGAAGACCACATGTAAAGCTGAAACGTCGCCATTATGACAAAACAAACAAAATACTATATATGCATACTCGCTAAAATATTACTAAAATTGAAATTCTATCAAAAAATTTCTTACCGGTTGCAGCTATAACCAACAGCCTGAAATACCAAAAAGATACGTGATGCATTTTTTTTTGTATCATGAACACCGTGAAAGTTTAGTTACAACTGAGTACGAAAACAATGCTTCCTGTTTAAACTACTTTGATTGGCCCACTTATCCACCCTCTTCACAAGCGGATTTGTCTACAGTGGGCACATTTCCAATATTTTTTTTTTTCAAATATTGATAAAATCAATAGAAATGTATCATTTGGATATTGTTATAAAAAAAGTATTTGAAACAAAAATGTTGATATACTATTAAGTAAATTAGAATGAACATTTCTATATGATGAATGATATATTGTTGTTGTTTTTTCTATTACGACATCGAGTGATGTTTTGTTTGTTTCATTTTACGCCTTTTCCCTACAGTATTTCAGTCATATAGGCGGGTAGTTTCCTAACCATCGTTCCTTGAGAGTTACACCAGTACTAGACTACCTTCCTCCGCGCTAAACTACCAAAGCATCTCCCGGGGATCGAACCCACGCCAGAGAGGTGACTGGATTAGAAGTCATGGAAGCGTTTGTCCTAAAAAAAAGTCGAGGCCGTTAGACAAGGAATACTATAATACTCCTTATAACCAAGTGACTAACGGGTTTCTTACATTAAAAATGTTTTATCACAATTTCATAAAGATTTTTTTTTTGTAACACAAATCAGTAAAATGTTTATATGTCCAGTGATTTTCCTCTCTTGTGCCCTTTTACTTTTGTGTAAAATGTAAACGATAGAAAATATTAACCAATATCTGTTAATTAATCTATGTTTTTTTGTTACTGGTGATGATGATCATGATGCTGCTGATGATAATGCTGATGATGAAGAAGAAAATGATGATGATGAAAAAGAAGAAGCAGAAGAAGAAGATGATGATGATGATGATGATGATTATGATGATGACTATGAGGATGAAAAAGAAGATAAAGATCATGGTGGTGATGATGATGATGATTATGATGATGATGATTATGATGAAAATACTCATGAAAATACTGAAGAAAGTGACGATAATCATGAATTTTGATGAAAATGATGATTAAGGTGATGAATATTTTTTAATAAATGAAAATTTGGTGATGGTGATAGATTTGATGGCAATAATAAATATAGTTACGATGATGGTGATGAAGGTGATGATGATGATGATGATGATGGTGATATTAATGATTTTGATACTGATGGATGATGATGATGATAATGATGGAAAAGTGATAATTTTGATGATGATTATTGAGGTAATAATGATTTGATGATGATGATTATGATGATGACGACGACGACGATGATGAAGATGATGATGATGATGGTAATGATGATGATTGTGATAATGGTAATGATGATGATACATGCGACGATTATATTGATTTCAATTATACTGATGCAGATGACTTTTCATTAACGGCGAGGGTGTTGATGATTTTTTAATGATGATTATGGGGGTGATGATGTTCTGATGATGAAGGACCCGTTGATGTTTTAATTAATGATAAACATGATGGTGATTTTTCTGATGATGATGTTGATGACAATGTTGATGAAAGTGATAATTGTCATGACTTTGCTGATGAGCTCTATGCGGTGTAAACAACTCTCCCTTGGCTGATAAGAACAGAAAAAAGTAGATATAGGCAAACACAAAAATGACATCAATTATAGGCCTACATTATATCTTTAAAAATAATTATATTTTAACGTGTTCAGGTATGGCTAATATACAAAGTATTATTTTTTTTACAATTATATACAATTTTATGATAAAGTATCCTTCTGTTTATTTAATATTCTCTTCAATTGTTTCTATTGTTCCAGTATATTTCGCTCTTACTATAAAACTACCGTGTACTTGAAACGAGAGTAAGAATGCGGTTTCAACACAAGATGATCCGAGGAGACACAAGTATATACAAGTTGTTGAATATAAATAATATAATTTATCATAACCATTTTTTTCCTGCAGCATTTGACTTTATATGACTGTTTAAAAAAGCCACAATTTAATGACCTTGTTGTATGGTTGACTGTTGGATCAGGAAAATAAAAAATATGAATAAAAGATTTTTAAGTGCCCGGTAATAGATCTAAGTTTGTATCATTAAATTTTTTTTAATAATATCAGATAGAAAATCGTTGCTTGACTTTGACAATTCTGTATTGTTTCAAAATAAATATTTCAGTAATTTTATCTTGACGAAGTGCATCATATCACCGAAAGCCTGCTTCGAGAGCTACGCCACAGTGACACGGTGCATATCCATATCGGTACCCTCTTTGCGAAATCTGCTGAAACGGTACCCTATTTGCACATGCACAGGTCATTCTCTGGTAAAAACAAACCAGCGATGGATAACAATCCAGTAAAATTTCATTGTAATAAGGAAAGGAGGGATGACACTTAGAAAACATGTATAGTCCATCACCTCGACATACTGTTCGGGCTGAAATGAACCTGTGGCTTAATTATATATGCATTATACATATTTAATTTGTTCATTTACTTATCATATTCGGACAAATGGCAGTATATTGTCAAAAATAAATGTAAAATTCATAAAAACACCCTTCTTTCGGTTTTGCAGCTGCACGGGCTACCTCTCTTCATTTGAATTTTAATATCACAGGTACCCTCTCATTTTTTAACACATAGGTACCCTCAAGGCACGACATATGCTTTTATTTGCTTTAATCGTTATATTTCTTACTTTTATGTAAATATTACATACTTAACCATTCACGCAAATAAAAGCAGGTGAGGTGATGGACGAGACAAGACATGTCGATTTTTTGTTGCTTATTGTGAAGTTGCAGTACATGAAAAACGGGCACATGAATAATCAGCACATAAATAAAACATTCCAGTGTTCCGTGGTAGTGTCTTCCCTCCTTTCCTTATTACAGTGAAATTTTACTGGATTGTTATCCATCGCTGGTTTGTTTTTAGCAGAGAATGTCCTATGCATGTGCAAATACGGTACCGTTTCAGCAGATTTCGCAAAGAGGGTACCGATATGGATATGCACCGTGAGTGATGTTCATTTCAAAAATAGAAGAGAGATCGGGAAACGAATCGTCCGCTTTACGCGGACCGGTAGATTAGAGGTTTCGGGGGGTCCTTATCGTTTATGTATTTTATCGTCGGCATATTTCATATTCCACCTTATTTTTTTTTATTTGACGATTAATCTAAACAAAACATATTGAACCTTAAGAAAAGCCAAAGGCCGCTTTAACAACGTACAATGAACCATTCCCCTATTTGTTTCCTGTTGTGTCAAACAATGTTTAAGTAAGAAACCAAAAGAAAATTATTCATCAAGTGTTTATGGTTTCTGTTTAAGTTTTTAAGTAATAGGGATGCTAATAAAAAATAATAATCGACAGACTAAGGGCCAACTGTACAATATAGGTGTTTATTAGCATTTAAATTTTTTCTTATTTATTTAAATAATACAGATTTTCTGAAGTTTCATCCTATCAAAATTAAAGTATGGTTCAATAGTTGACAGTTCAACCTGGAAACTGATTTTATAAATGCTCGATGATATATACATCTATCAACAAGCCTACGTTTGGCCTAAATCGTCAGTAGAAAGTCTCTATGCTGAAGCAGGAGAGCTATCACATTATCAACCAGAACAGAATATTTGTTGTTACCATGCAATAAGTGATTTTAAAACTCTCTTATTAGTAAACTTATATCATCTGAAAGTTTAATCAAACTTGGACAAAGCTGTATTAAACAAACTCCATGATATCAACCCGGTCTTGTTTAACCACAATCTCTATCTCTTTTAAAGCGTCAATCATGGGTGGCCCTTCTACTTTGCTAAACCATGACTGCCTTTATATTTTCTGTTAACTAAAAATAGAATGATAAGACGGCCTTACATTTTTGCCAAAATCCTGACAGCGATTTGATTGGCTTCGCTCAAATCACTGCTTTTACAAGCTTCACGTGATCATAGAAAACGTCACATGACTTCAAAATGGAAGCTACTAAAACTACGCCACATTAAAATATTGTAGCCAAAATATTTCTTTTTTATGAAAAACAGACTTTTTACTTTCTTTTAATACCGCAAGATAAAAGGATGACAGATTTTATATTTTCCTTTACAACGGGACAAAATGACGTCAGACCTTATATGTTCCTTGATCTTGGGATGATCTGATGGCTGACCTCAAACTTTCCTTGACCTTGGGATAAAATGACGACTTTTTGTATACTTTTCTTGGTCTACGAATAGAATGACAGATAACTGTATATTTTACTGACATAGAGATAAAATGATGACTGACCTTATACTTTTTGACCTTGGAATAAAAGGACGGCACCCTTTATATCTTCCTGGACCTTTGGATAAAATAAAGAGAGTCTTCCTGGACCTTGTGATAAAGTAAGGGGAGACTTTATATCTTCCTGGACCTTGGGATAAAATAAGGAGAGACTTTATATCTTCCTGGACCTTGTGATAAAATAAGGGGAGACTTTATATCTTCCTGGACCTTGGGATAAAATAAGGGGAGACTTTATATCTTCCTGGACCTTGTGATAAAGTAAGGGGAGACTTTATATCTTCCTGGACCTTGGGATAAAATAAGGGGAGACTTTATATCTTCCTGGACCTTGGGATAAAATAAGGGGAGACTTTATATCTTCCTGGACCTTGTGATAAAATAAGGGGAGACTTTATATCTTCCTGGACCTTGTGATAAAGTAAGGAGAGACTTTATATCTTCCTGGACCTTGGGATAAAATAAGGGGAGACTTTATATCTTCCTGGACCTTGGGATAAAATAAAGAGAGTCTTCCTGGACCTTGGGATAAAATAAGGGGAGACTTTATATCTTCCTGGACCTTGGGATAAAATAAGGGGAGACATTTATCTTCCTGGACCTTGGGATAAAATAAAGAGAGGGTTCCTGGACCTTGGGATAAAATAAGGGGAGACTTTATATCTTCCTGGACCTTGGGATAAAATAAGGGGAGACTTTATATCTTCCTGGACCTTGGGATAAAATAAGGGGAGACTTTATATCTTCCTGGACCTTGGGATAAAATAAGGGGAGACATTTATCTTCCTGGACCTTGGGATAAAATAAACGGAGACCTTTATTTTCCTGGTCATAGGGATAAAATAAGGGGATACATTTATCTTCCTGGACCTTGGGAAAAAATAAAGGGAGACCTTTATCTTCCTGGACCTTTGGATAAAATAGGGGGATACCTTTATCTTCCTGGACCTTGGGATAAAAGAAAGGTAAACCTTTATCTTCCTGGACCTTGGGATAAACTAAAGGTAGACCTTTACCTTCCTGGACCTTGGGATAAAATAAGGGGAGATCTTTATCTTCCTGGACCTTTGGATAAAATACGGGGATACCTTGTATTTTCCTATCCCTTAGGATTAAATGGCAGCTGACGTTAAGATTTTCCTTGAACAAGAGTAAAAATGATGGCGAACCTTATAATTTTCTTGACTTAGGGATAATAAATAAGCTGACATTTTATTGTTCTTTACCTTGGGATAAAATGACGGTTATCTTTATTTTCCTGGAACTTAGGATTAAATTATTGCTAGTCCATACTTTCCTTGACCTAAGGATAAAATGACGGCTGACTTAATACTTTCCTTCAATACTTTTCTTCACCTAAGGATAAAATGACTTAATACTTTTCTCCACCTAAGGATAAAATGACTGCAGATCTTATAATTTCTTTTCAACTAATATTGCTTTTTCCTTGACCTAGGGATAAAATGACGGAAAACATTACATTTTCTTGACTTAAGGATAAAATAACAACAACCATGTCATATAGGAGTAGTATTTATATTTTCTTTGAACACATACCCCAGTTTTGATGTTCATAATAATACATTTGAATATTTTATCATTTAACATAGTCATCATGATTTGAGCCGCGTCATGACAAAACCAACATAGTGCGTTTGCGAACAGCATGGTTCCAGACCAGCCTGCGAATCAGCGCAGTCTGATCTGGATCCATGCTGTTCGCTGATCAGGATCCATGTTGTTTGCTATCAGTTTCCCTACTTGTAAAATGCTTTGTTAGCAAACAGCATGGATCCTGATCAGAGTGGGTGGATGCGCAGGCTGGTCTGGATCCATGCTGGTCGTTAATGCACTATCTTGGTTTTTTTTCTTGGCGCGGTTCATTTATTCTTTACAACTTATTTGCATTTTTTTGTCTGTTCAAAATTTCTTATTTAAATAAGATTTTTACCAAGACATGGGAAAATAATCATTACCAAGTTAGTATTAAATACATGTATGTACAAACTCAACATTAATCATTCTATGGAAACGAAGGCCTATTACAAAGCAACTTTAATTTTGAACTCGGGTACAATTTATACATATTAAAGTCATGTGTTAAAACTACTATTTTTTTCATGAAAACTGACCAACAAAATCAGAAGAGGCTTCATTTCAAACCGACATGTCAAGAACATTTTAAAAAAGACTTATTTCTTGAAAAACATATTAATATTTTGACTTTCATAACTTCAAAACACAGTTTATTTTGCGTTTCCTTTGTAAAGATGTAAAAAAATTGTTTGAAATTCAAAACTTACTTACTTCTGGTGGAAATAATTTAGCAAAATATTTGAGCAGTGTCTGAGGGAAGCCAAATCACCGTCAAAGAAGTTTTCCATCCTATACTATATACTATGAAACACTTTCCTGATTTCAGATCAGTCAATCAAAACATCCATCTTATTTTATCAAACAGTAGGAACAAAATATTTTTTTATCACACAAGCAATTCAAATATACAACCAAATACAAATAGTAAACAAAAAAACAAAATGTGCAAATAAAGGTTGAGTAGTAATATACATGTTGTATATATGCATATGCATGTACATATACTAAAGAATTATTAGTTTATTATCACTAGTTAACTTTATTGAATGGTGGTATTTCTTTGATCTACAATTAAGTCGTCATTTTGAATAAATTAGGGAAGAATTTACTATAATTTATTACTTTTGTTTCGGTTTTAAGTCCCACCAACACTTTAATGATCATATGACACACTTTAAGCCTTATCGGTGAAGACCTCATGTGCCCCTTCATGTATTACTTCAGGTACGCTCAAACACCTGAATAAAACCGTCATCCTTCCATACATTTATTCATCCACAAACCGGCACCTGAATTCAACCACAGGCCTCCCGTAAGGTTGCTGTTGTGCCTCTCCACATGAAATAATCAAAAGTCTCTAATAAAATTCAAGCCAAAAATTGTGAAAAGTCAGTGACCTTGACCACTAAGCCACAAAAGCCCCCACGTTTCTTACAGCAATCAAAATAACTATTAACATTTCAAATATTTTCATCAAAAACAAAATCTATGTGCATCTGGAAATTACGAATCCCAGTAAGAACCTCCCCACAAACCCACCAACTGAATAAGTGTGTGCAATTATACATGTGCAGATAGTAATGCCCTTTACCTACAGGAACCGAAAATTATAAGACTTTGTCACTATTACAGAGGTAGGCTCTATGTTTTTGGTAGCAAATTTTTTGTATTTTGATAATAAAATCCCTTACACTTCAAATGGACTGTTCCAAATTCAAAACAGGAATAGTCTATATCACAAATTTGGCAGGTTACACATTAAGCAAACGCAGTGAAATGATCTGGAAAGTAAAAGTAGCACACTTGTTTTTAAAGATTGCCAACATTTATAAAAGACAGAAGAAAAGAAAATAAACAAAATACTTCAGAAATGGTAGCCAAACAATCCATATAATTCACATAATACTCTACTAACCACCCTGGCTATTTATCTATTTATCTCAAGTCTAAAAATAGAATACAGGTTCTGTTCTGTTGTAAGCAATAACCTTTACCCTATTGGCTGTTTTTAAAATATTCTATAAACTTAAAGGTTATTATCTATATTGCATGAAATTCGCCTGTTAAACTTGATATCCAAACTGATTTTTGGTTTAAAAAGAAAACAAAAGTTATTTGTCATATAAAAGTAAGAGTTATACAGCAAAAATAAATTTGTCTTTGATCAATTGGGGGGAAAGGGATAACAACAAACCATATAAAACAATTTATATGATCATGTATTATATAGCCCTTGATAATGTAAAATGAAGCAGGAACATATACTGTCATGTACAACTTAAACGATATAATCAAACACAAGGAACAATATAAAAGTGGGCAGGACAATAATTTCAAAGTTCAAGGGTTTGTAATCAGTGATCTGAAGTGTACGGTTAGCCATAATTTCCTTTCAATTGCATGAACGATAAATAATTCACGTGGCCAAAGAAAATTTCTGTAAATATCTATTGGAATATCACTTCACTTGTAACGCCCCATTTATAAAACAAGAGGGCCATGATGGCCCTGAGGTCGCTCACCTGTATATGGCCCCCCCCCCCCACCCGGACCAATTTTTACCCAAGGCTTTATTTGTTTATTTAAACAGACTTAGTAGACACCCATAAGAAAATGTTTCATGCTAAACATCTAAGTTCTTGCTCATTGGGTTTTTAAAAGAAGATTTTTAAAGTTTTTACTATACACATATAGTTAAAAACAATGACACCCCTGGGGCAGGGCCAGTTTTGACCCCCGGGCCTTTATTTGAACAAACTTTGTAGATATTTACTTAAAGATGTTTCATGCTTTATTATCTAAACTCTAGCTTTTTGGGTTTTTTCAAAGAAGATTTTTAAGTTTTTGCTATACACAGATAAGGAAAATCAATGACCCCCCCCCCCCGGGGCGGGGCCAGTTTTGACCCCAGGGCTTTTATTTGAACATACTTGGTAGACACCCATTAGAACATCTTTCATGCTAAATATCTTAGCTCTAGCTTATTGAGTTCTTTAAAAGAAGATTTTTTAAGTTTTTACTACATGCATATAGGGATAATCATTGACCCCCTGGGGCTGGGCCAATTTTGACCCCAGGGCTTTTATTTGAACAAACTTGGTAGACACTCACTAGAAGATGTTTCATGCTAAATATCTTAGCTCTAGCTCTTTGGGTTCTTTAAAAGAAGATTTTTTAAGTTTTTACTATATGCATATAGGGAAAATCAATGACCCCCTGGGGCGGGGCCAATTTTGACCCCAGGGTTTTTAATTTGAACAAACTTGGTAGACACTCACTAGAAGATGTTTCATGCTTAATATCTTACCTCTAGCTCTTTGGGTTCTTTAAAAGAAGATTTTTTAAGTTTTTACTATATGCATATAGGGAAAATCAATGACCCCCTGGGGCAGGGCCAATTTTGACCCCAGGGCTTTTATTTGAACAAACTTGGTAGACATTCACTACAAGATGTTTCATGCTTAATATCTAAGCTCTAGCTCTTACGGTTCTTTAAAAGAAGATTTTTAAGTTTTTACTATATGCATATAGGGAAAATCAATGACCCCCCGGGGCGGGGCCAATTTTCACCCCAGGGCTTTTATTTGAACAAACTTGGTAGACACTCACTAGAAGATGTTTCATGCCAAATATCTTAGCTCTAGCTTTTACGGTTCTTTAAAAGAAGATTTTTTAAGTTTTTACTATATGCATATAGGGAAAATCAATGACCCCCTGGGGCGGGGCCAATTTTGACCCCAGGGCTTTTATTTGAACAAACTTGGTAGACACTCACTAGAAGATATTTCATGCCAAATATCTAAGCTCTAGCTCTTAGGGTTGTTTAAAAGAAGATATTTAAAGATTTTTCTTTCGGTTGCCATGGCAACCAGAGTTCTACATGGAATTAAATTCTTTGAACAATTTTTAAAGGTGACCACCAAAGGAACATTCCTGTGAAGTTTGGATGAAATTGGCTCAGTGGTTTATGAGGAGATGTCATTTAAAGCAAAAGTTTACGGACGGACGACGGACGGACGACGGACGGACGGACGCCGGACGAAAAGCGATCACAAAAGCTCACCCTGTCACTTTGTGACAGGTGAGCTAAAAAGTAGGGAAGTCTTTTCATATTTTAGCCAGATTCATATTTTATTCTTAATATTTTCCAATATCAACTGTTGGTCAATCAACATTATAACAGTCAATGTTTTGAAATACATAGTCAATTTAACTCAACTTGACAATGAAAATATGAGCAAAATATCACTTAAAGTATAACAGAAATGTGTTCATACTCCAGTTGAACCAACATGAATATAATTTGAAAATAATTTTCCGGTGCAGTAAAATTTTGTTCACTGTTTCTTTTTTTCCTCCATTTAAGGTAGAGTAATACAAATTCAGACCAGAAGAATTTGTCTGGATTTTAAGGGCACATAATGCCTCAGAAATCCATATGTATATAATACTTTAGAAATGTCACATGAGTTTGTTATACTGCTTAGTATAATCAAGTAAATACTTGCACAACATTTTTTCATCTTCACTTATGCTGTGTTTATTTAAGTGAAATTTAAAGATTGCTTATATAGTGAAAATCATAATCACATGAAATAACCCCAGTTTATGGTAGCGTGCTCTGTAACTAAAAAAAACAAGCAACAAAGAAAATCAATGTGAAAATTGTTTGTTTTTTTTTTTTGCTCATTATAAATTCAATGTATGATATATTATTTTATCAAATGACGATGAATAATTCTTTTCAAGAAGGTAAAATCGAATGACCATAACCCATGGTCCTACAATACATTATTGTTTAGTATGCTAAAGGCACATTATGCCTAAGAAATGAATAAAATTTTACTTGTGTAGAAAGGGAAAAACATGAATTTTCTATGTTCGAATGATAGTTTAGAAAATCTTAAGATAACTGTCACTTTGACTCCCAAACAAAAAACTAAATCACTTTTATTGAACATATATTGCCAAAAATCAACAGAAGAAAAATCTGGTTCAAGTAATTGGCCAATGAGTAACTGTTTGGAAACTATAAAGATACACACAAAAAATGTGTTTGAGAAATAAAATAAAATAAAATAAAAAATAAAATAGATACATTTGCGGGGCATAATGGGCCTTTAACAGTAATTAATGCTTACAATACATAATATATATATATACTTTTACATCAATGCACTACATAGTACACTGTAAATCATTAAATGAGCCGCGTCACGACAAAACCAACATAATGGGTTTGCGAACAGCATGGATCCTGATCAGACTGCGCGGATGCGCAGGCTGGTCTGGATCCATGCTGTTCGCAAACGCACTATGTTGGTTTTTTCATGACACGGCTCACTACAACTACATTTTCTTGAATAATATGTTTAAACTTAAATAAGTATACAGATTTTTGTCTCACACAACTTCTTAACAACAAAATTTACACCAGAGATAAATTTTAAAGTAAAGTTTAATTACACAATTGTGTACCACATTTTGGGTTTGAACATAATTTGTACAACATATGAAAGTAAAAGTTGTTAAAAAAATAAAGAAAAGAAAATAGAATGCAATAAATTCAAAATCAAAAAATGAAATGGTTCATTAAAAATAGCACTCCTTTGTATTTATAAGCACTTTTAGATATTCGTAGTCTACATGCAGAAACAAATGCATGACCTTATACATTTTTTTTTGGATTAAATGTATTCTATACATGCATAAAATTCAGTATTGACCCTAACCCTCAGGGATAGTCCCAGATATCAAGGATTGTCCCGTAAATTCAGGACGGTCCCAGAAATCAAGAATTGTCCCAGAAATCAGGTTTCTAAAACAAAAGTGTCAAAATATAGATATAATATCAAAATAATATTGACATGATTCTGTATACTTATATCAAGAGATTTAAAGAAGGAAAGAGTTTTATTTGAAAATGAATACATCTTAGAATTTCTTTCTTTCCTATGTTCTGTAGATCAACATAAAAGTTAATTCTGAATAAAAGAGAAAAAAGACTGCAAATGATTGAGATTCTAGAATACATTGTAGTATTCCTATGCTTGTAAGTCATTCACTGAATTGTCACACATTATATAACACATACTTACATGTTGTTTCATTTGGATTTATAACAAACAATTTATTAGCAGAATTAAAAAAAAATATCTAGCAATTTTGCCAGGTAAATTCTCTATGTTTTGCTTTAAAGTAGATGATTAAAAATCCTTTGAGAAATTAGCTTAGTAATGAATCATTTGATTAAAATATAGAACGATTCCTTGTGAATAATTTTTCATCTATTTTGTTAAGGTTTAGATTTCAATGGTTGTGCACCACTTCAAACAGGAGCTGATACATGGGTAGAGTCAAAGGCCATCGTCAACTAGCAGTATAGTTTCCTTACATGATTAACTTAATGTGGGTATTGAGCAAGTGGCAGTGGGTCACTGATTTTCTCATCAGTAACCTAATAATCACTAAGCAACAAATTCCTCGAAAGAATATATGGAACATACAAGTAAATAGTTTATAATAAATTAAAATTCAAGCGCCATACTTAAGAGTAAGGTACACAAATATAAGCAAGCAATCTCTTTGCAGTGAAATTGACTATAGTGAAAACGTGAATTATTGATATTGATGTATGGTAATGCAAGGTTTAAAGTGGCACAGCTCCAGAATTATGTTTATGAAAATTAAGAATGTATCTCAAGTAGCAAAAATACTGTCATGTCAAAAAGTAAAAGAATGCCTGGCCACAGATGCCCCAAGCATGTAAGAGATTTTGAGTTAAAAACAGAAAATTCAGTCATATAACATATATGCATTGTGGCTTAAAGTGGATTGGTCCACAATGGGTATGATCTTCAAGTGTTGATAAAAACCATAGAAATGTATCAATTGGATAATCTTATTAAATATTCCTAAAAAAAAATGTTGACAAGATTAGTGTTCAATGTGATTTAGTATTAACACATAATGATGAATAATATTTTGTTCTAGATCTGCTACATATAAATATGCATCCCACACTAACAAACAACATTCAATATAAAGCTTTTCTGGGGTGTTTTTTTTGTCACAAATGATACTAAGTAAATGCAATCAACTTAATTATCGACATTTTCACAGCTATCAAATTATTGACCAATTCACTTTAAATATGACATTTTTAAATTTTGTTGTTGTTTTTCATAATGTTTTTGTTGTTGTTTTTTTATCATCTAGAAACATGCTGCTTTAAACCTGACATTGACTTTACAAATTCAAAATCAAAGGTGCAGAAAAGTTCAATTAAGCCTTCAGTGTAGAGTTTTCCAAAATTCTTAAAATAAAACCAATACTGTTAATCAATGATATACAGCAAATCTGCATCAAATGACACTGAATGCCCAGAAAAAGAAAGATAAATCAAGGACATTATATATGATATTTATATATGACACAGATATAAGCGTTTGATACATAAATACACTTATGTTACCGAATATATATATATGTATGATGAAAACAAAATAATGTTAAGTATGAAACAAAACAAAAAATGATCTTTTTACAACATCTTTACATACAGCTCTATTTAATTCCTTTTAAATAAATGTCAGATAAAATAAAATGTACATATATCAATATATCTTTAGGTCGAAATAATGAACTTAAAAGAAAATCCGCAAAAAACCAAGGTATTTTGATGCAAAAACTCCAACAAATAATTAAAAACCTTCACTAGCATGTACTACGGTTGTCCGGAAAGTTTGTAGACACCTGGTTTAATACAAGTATTTCACATCAGAATTATATGAAACTATAGCTGTAAAATATATGTACTAAATGAAATAGATTTTCACTCAACTGTCTTAAATATACCTGGCGATCAAAACAGAGAGTCCAGTCTTGAACAACTGAGAATTTCGCGATTAAAAAAACAACACAGTAATGTTTCATATGAGCAGTGCATTTGCCTTGTTAAACATAAGCTGCAGGAATAACAGTCTTGCAAATAATACTGCTAGTTCTTAATTTACATGTTTTCAGTTTACATGTTTATATTTAAGTATACAAGGTTTTCAGTTTACCATTTTTAGTTTTCAATTCATTGTGAAAGCTACATGTATAAGCCTAAAGAAACACACTTGAATACGTTCCTGAAATCAAACCATACCAAGCAATGAGTGTTATGTTTCTTCCTCAAGGAAGCGACAGCTTGTCCCTAACGGAGTTTGAACCCTCACAGCCAGTTATCCTTAGATTACTAATTAAGCGCATCAAGTTGAGTGCCTGGAACTGACAAATTAACAGTACTGGTAAACTAGGAAACATGATCTTCACACAAGCTGGGCTTTGAGTCTTTATCCCTGGTTTTCATTCCAGTTTCAACTGCTTGAGAGCACGTCAACCAAAAGTAAAAATCACAATTTAAGTAAAAACCACACTTGAGCCTGTTTCTGGGAATAAATCATTACTAGTAACAAATAAGGAAAATTTTGTTTGTTCCAGTTTTTACACTGATTTAGAGTATTTTGCAATGAGGAAGTAAGTTAAAAACAATCAAAAGATTTTGAACATATAACTTAAAGACATTAACAGTACAATTAAACCTACAAAATCTGTATGTAATTTCTTTATCATCTAACAGCTTATTTTATTCAGAATATTCCATTCACAAAAATTCTTCTTTCACAATGAAAAATTAAATTCTTTGATTTGGCCTATAAAAAAACAATAATTTGACTTCCACTCTTATGATTAATTGAATTTTTATCCACAAGATAATGAATTTTTGGCAGTATTTTTACATGTCATTCCATCAAAATTTCTTAACAATTTCATCTAAATAACGATTTTAAAACAATTTAAGACATGAGTTCAAATAAATTATTAATAACTCTTTACACCTACAATATCACCATACAGTGGCAGCAACAAATAAACAAAGATTATGCAGACAGACAACTCCGTAAAAACTCTTGAATTGTTTCCCTTGCATCCATATTTCATCAGTTTGTTTTGTTTTTTTTCTACCTTAACACACAAGTTTTATCATCATGTTTTGCAACCGAATAATATAAAATGCATATCACATCAATTTTTCTTCATTGAAAAAAAAAAAGAAAATCCAGGAAAAAAAATCATCTAGGCGTTTTCCAGACGTTACGTTTCTTCCGTCTGCTTTAATTCTTTAATTTGCTTTATTAAGTAGGCTTTTTCATCGTTAAACTGTTCATCATCGGACCGGTCCGTATGAAACTTGGTGAGGAAGTCCACCAGTTTATCCTTGTTCCGTAGTAAAATGTCGAGAATTGGCTTTGGTTTGTTAGGGTTTGCGACGAATACCTATAAATAGAAAAAATAGACACTTGAAAGTTATATTTTGCTCAAATTAGATATTTGAAAAAAAAAATGATTATAACTGTACAGCCTCTTCTGAAATGTAAAAGAAACATCTTTTGAATACGTACAGAGAAAATATGTAATGTTTTAAACACTACACACTACAGGTAATCACAATATGATTACATAGTGGCATTAAAAAAATCAACTGGCAGTTTTCATGAGAATAGACCAAATTAACATAAGTAATAGGGGATGCAGCTTCTCAAACATAGTTTATACATTCACCTATTCAAATTAATCCATATTCAGGAAGAATTTACTAGATTTCACTAAATTCCGGCAATAACAGTATTTTACCCAAAGATGAGCATAGAATATCTTAAATCCTAATCATGCTAAATATCTTAAAATGTATAAAACTATAAGCAATAATTATGTGCCATTCGCTTTTTTTAAAAAAAAAAAAAATATTTTTTTTGAAAGTGCTTAAAAATATAAAGATCATTCAATCATTTAACTTGATCAACCTCAAATATTAAATGGGAAACCTTTCATGACAGAAACCATCAACCTTCAATGACCTTGCTGGTTGAGTAAAATTAACTTTTAGACTTTAATACTAGATCAAATGAACACTGGTCCCACATGAAAGTGAGGCAAAATATTTATCATCATATGTTTGAATAAACACTGATCCTGGATAAAAGCGAGGCAAAAATTTATCATGACATATTCTATGCCTTCAATATCTAATTATAATACAATTAAATTTTGTATAAGTGCTTCAATATCTTACTTTAAAGACATGGAAGGCTTCAAACTGAATATTCCTGCTCTTCTCTCGTAACATATTCATCATCATCTTCAAGTTGTCCGGGTTACTGATATATCGTGTCATTATAGTAAAGTTGTGACGATCTAACAACAGCTCACCCAGCAACTATAATAATTATATACAAAAACATTAAATTAGCTAATCAACATGAATATTACTTTAGAACTGTTAACACAAATGGCAATTGGTTTGATTGGTTGTTTTTATGCTGATTTTAACACATTTCTGGTCATACCTCAATGGTCGTTCCACCTGTCCAGCTGCAGTGACTTTTCATCTTATATAACAGATGCCTATAAATGGTCTCTTCCCAATCAAAATTTTCTTCAAAATCATGCAGTTTTCCCAAATATCTGATTTTACACCAGCTTTTTTACTTCCCAAATTAGCAATTTTAGCAATATTTTTTCCCAAAATCAAAAGACTAAGGCCTCTTCCCATTCAAGGCAGAAAACCACTGAGGCCTCTATGAATATCTAAATGGTTAATTACCAATCTCTGCAAGTATTTGACTTCTAACCCCACATGACTTGTGATTCATCGCTGCAAGGTAAATGACCATAAGCCTCAATGTCTCGGGTCAATTGTCATAGAAAAATTTTGCCTTGCAAGTTGCAATAAAGAACTTCCTCACATGCACAGGGTGTTCACTAGCCATGATATCCTGAGAGTCATTTTGACGTAGTTTTACCGACTACAAGGCCAAATCCCTATGATTTTAACAAAATTTGACCCTCCAGTTAAAATTCTGAGGGTCAAATCACGCCTTTTAGAAATTTGAAGGGTCAAAGAGTCATTTCAAGGGTAAAACGGACACCCTGCATGGACTAGTATAAACTTGCTATACACCAAGTTTGATTACAATATCTCATTCCTAACTCTAGTTATTGTCCGGAGACCATCTTTCTATTTTTAGTAATGGTGACCTTGACCCCAGGGGTCCAAATGCAATACCAAAAGGGGTCTTCATATAAGGTTGCTATATACCAAGTTTGATTACAATACCTCATTCCAAACTCCAGTTATCATCTGGAAACCATTATGTGGACGGACCGACCGGCCAACAAGCCGACTCCTATATACCCCTAAAATTCATTTGTTGGGGTATAATAAGTAGGAACATATGAAAAAAGACCACCAAAGTGATGTATACACTCCACTTTTTAAGTGGGGCACAAAAATCTATCTTTTATCAATATCCCCTTTAAAAGTTAAACATGAGTGCAAGGATTAATATTGACTTTAATATGAACGTTTGTGTCAAAGGGAGAAAATCACAAACTATATAAGAAAAAAATCTGAACTTCCATTACCTCCCTTTAATCTAAAAAGGTATATTAGAATATGTAAAAATCTCAGTTTCTCTATCAGAAATTTCTAATATCACATGATATTGGTGTTTAGTGTTTATGTTCTATAAAACCAGAAAATTGCATTCTTCAGAACCAAAGATTGTGTTCTTCAGAACCAAAGATTTTGTTCTTCAGCAAAAATAAAAACATCAGAAAACATGAAAACCCTGAATTTAGCAATATTTCAATTCATTTTGTATAGAAAACAGAGAGCTTTCAAGACTAAAATCTGAAAACTTGCACCCATGTATTTCGTCATCAAAACAAATCCCATCACAATTTCTCAACAGGGCACAGTCAGGGACAAATGGAAAGTCAAAACTTGGCTTATTTCTCCAGCAATCTCTGCTATTTTCTCCTTCCTTCCCCCTGTCTTTTTTCCACAAGTTGATTGAACTGGGTTACAACTGACTGGGGCATTACTTCTTGACCTGTCGGAACCAAAAGCGATCATTCTTTGTCACCAGTATAGAGCCAGGCCAGCCTGCATATCCGTGCAGTCTGACCGGGTTTTAAACTATTGGCAGCTTAATTTTTGTATTCTGATACTGAAATCCCTTTAACTTTGAACAGACGGCTTCAAATTCAAAGCTGGACAGATCCATTACAGAAAAATAGGAGGAAAATATAGCAGGTTCACTATTAAATTCCGAATTTTAAGAATATTATACAAACTATGGGTACCTTTAAAGCTTGCCTCCTTGTCACATAATTGTCAGAGACCAATAAACTCTGGTAAGGTATGAACACTTTGTCATAGTTTGCTTCTAGGAAATTAGCAGCTAGGATCTTGTGTTTTGTTAACAACTCCTGTAATTTAAAAGATTATTGATCAAAACAATATCTTGTGTTTTGTTAACTCCTGTAATTTCAATAAAAAAAAAGTCGAGCTAAAAATAATTCCTTTTAAAGGAACTCCACTCAGGTTTTTTTTTTAAAAATAGACTGGAAATATTTTTTTCAAGACTTGGGTATCATTTGATTTAGGTCTGGACTTATAACTTGTGTGTGAAATTTCAGATCAATCCCTAAATCTGTTTTTCCAGAAAAATAATTTTAATTGCGCAAAATGACCACAAACTATTTTAACTTATACTGGGCTATGTATTTTAAACAAGAGCTGTCAGTAGGAGACAATGCTCGACTATTCTTAGTGCTTGATAATAAAAGAGTCTTGATAATTTTCTGTGTGAATAACAAAAGGACAAAGTTTTTTCTTTAAATCCATGTTACAGTTATAGGCCTTGGAGAGAGTCCTATTATGCTCTCAAAGAAAAGTATAAAATTTCAATTTGTTTCAAAAGAATATGAAAATATCTGAGGTGGTATGCAAACCTAAATGTAAATTCTAACTCGAAAAAGGGGCATAATTCTGTTAAAATGCTTAATACAGTTACCTCCTCCTGTCTACAGGTTGGGGTCATGAAGGTGAACAAGTGTGCAAAGTTTCAAAGCCATATGTCATTGGACTTTGAACATATTTTAGGTATTACAAAAATTTTAACGTAAATTCGAAAAAGGGGCATAATTCTGTCAAAATGCTTGTTACAGTTACCTCCTCCTGTCTACATGTTGGGAAAGCCATATGTCAATGGACTTTGAAAATATTTGAGGTATTTCAAAAACTTTAACATAAGTGGTTACGAGGACCCCGAGTGGACGCCGATGCCGACACCAACGCTCGGGTGACTACAATAGCTCTCCTTATTCTTATCGAATAGTCGAGCTAAACATTATTATCAATTTAATTCTAAGTATATTTCTATATCAACTTCTACAGATCTTTATCTATGTAATTATTTTAAATTTTTTGTTTGTTTTTTTAACTTATTGTTTTGTTTTGTACCTTTAACTTCAGTGGAGTTCCTTTAATATTTAAATTATAAGGCTATGTTTTGTGAATTCAAGACTAAACAAAACATGTCTGTATTAGAAAAGACCCTCAATCATTGTGAATATATATATAATCACAGAAAGATTAACTTGTTTGCAACATCAGCATAAAAACACTTCACTGTCTGCACTGGTATTACCTGGAGAACTAAGCAGCCAAATTAGAGAGTTTAGTTTCTGAGCCAGTACAAGTTCAGTGTAGATTTTAGACCCAACCCATGGCTTTTTTTACTTTCCTACACAATTTTTGTTTTTTTGCGTGCCCATGCAATAAAATCATGTCCTTTGCAGTTATGTACATAAAATCAACATTCTGACAGTGATGTTTAAAATTCCTAAGTTTTATGTAACAGTGTTTGTAATTGAGCTTAAAAATTGTTATTTAAGGTTTGGTTCATAAATCTGTATTTGCTGTTTTTAAAGTCACTGAGAGTTGATATGTCATATTGCACATGCACTCATTCACTCGCCCATTATGTAAAAATAATTTTTTCAGGTAGCAAGGCAGCCGAGTGGATAATGACCTAATCTTGCCACCATGGCCTTGATATACCCTAGATTTTGTTACAATATATAGTAACATAGGTATTAATTTCTTTTATCACATAAACTGTGGCGCAAGAGTGTAATAAATAGAAGATATTGAATGAGTGTAGGTTTTATACTAAATTTATTGAACGAGTTGAATAAAATCATATTATGCGAGCTTCTGGCAAGCATAATATTGTTTTATTCAACAAATTCAATAAATTTAGTATTGAATCTACACGAATATAATATTCTATTTATCACATATATAAAACAAGAACGGTAAACTGTTATCAAGAGTCATTTTCCTTTGACGCGCCTATAGTGTAACGCTAAAATTAGCACGCTTTAACGCTATGTTTATAGCGCAAATGACGTGACGTCAAAGTGTTATTACACTAGTGTAATATTGTCTAGTGTAATATCGTTTTTATAAAATGGCTTTATTACACTCCTGCGCCTCAGTTTATGTGATAAAGCCATTTAATATAAACGATGTTACACTAGTGTAATAACGCTTTGATGTGACGTCATTTGTGCTATATATAAACATAGCCTTAAAGCCCACTAATGTGAGTGTTACACTATAGGTGCCTCAATGAGTAATGACTCTTTTTAACTGTAAACTGTTCTCTTTTTGAATATGTGATAAATAAATATTATATTTGTGTCAATTCAATACTAAATTTAATGAGCTCGTTGAATAAAACAATATTATGCTCGCCAGAGGCTCGCATTATATGACTTTATTCAACTCATTCAATAAATTTAGTATTAAACCTAAACTCATTCAATATCCTCTATATATGGAGGTGTGCAGTTTCATAAATACTTTACCATACCTTGAACGTAGAGAATGCATCAGAAGCCACATCAAATGTCGACACCTCAACATATGTGAAGAACATGAAAAACTGGTCAGAGTACAACATTGTCTTTGCCAACTGTTCATATCTACAACACTCCCGCAACATCATACCACAATTCAATGCTATTTCTTGACTCTCGTACCTAAATAAGTGCAAAGTGATCAATGATATAATACACACAAATGAATAAATATCTAACCATTTCTCTCTAACCATATTGGCCTTTATAAAGTTGAAACGCTACATATCTAAACCAAATATCTTAAATTGACTTATAATCTGGGCAAAACCATTCATCATTTTAAGTCTGACCTGGATGCATGGATTAATTAAGTTGCTGCTAGAAGGCTTAGGGGTTAATACATTTTCTAGCTGTATGCATTTAACACTCCTTCATATTACTCCATATCTATAACTTTTGAAATAAAAATGTGTGATACTCATAAAATAAGACGATGAAGTAGTGATTGTGACATCCAAGCAAGACCCCCACCACCATTCTCTCAATTCAGAACAGCCACTGCATTATATTATTAAGCAGCAAGGGAGTATAGCCTGGACAGACAAAGCTGTTTTGATTCAATACTAGTGACAAAAGCCTTCCAATTTTGCAATTTGCATTCAAAAAGTAACTGACTGTGTTGCTGATTTTTATATGTATAATTTACTGCTCATGACTTTTTTTCACATATATTCTTAGGAAAGTGGCCTTATGAAATAATAAATATGTTTGATATATGACATTTGTTATATAAAAACAGTGACTTAAACATAAGGGCAAAACGCATGAATAAAACGCAACCTCCACTGTGGTGTAGTGGACCGGCAATCCAGAGACCCGTGGTTTGAGTCGCGTCTGCAGTGTGGCAATTTTTTTGTTTGACATATAAACATATTTAAAACATTTGTGGGTCAAAGAATACACTTTACCCTTTCATTAAGTCTAATAGAATTTCCTTTCTGGGTCCGAGATGATCAACTGTAGGTGCTCTAGTACCGATCTGGCGTCGCAACATATTGTTGAAAATCTGGGCAACATCTTTCCTACCCTGAAACATATTCATATCATTTATTTATTTTTTACATTCCTAAATATCTTAAATTTTCAATCTGACCAAATACCATTAATTATTTTGGGAAATTTCAATACAAATAACAGCACAGAAAATAATCAGTACAAAGTAAGCAAAACTAATTAATCATAGTAAAATTTATGTTTTATTTAAATTATGTGATGAAACTGCTTTAATAATTATGCTCATTTTTTCCCTACGGTATATATTTAAAGTAATTGACTACTACAATGGTTATTGACCAAATAATTGATAATCTAAAATGTTATTGATTATACACATGAACTACTAGACTGTGAAATTGAAAACAATTATGGCAAAATCTATAATTATTATGACTTTCACCTGTACACCTACCATTAACACTTGGACTGGCAAATGTAACTTTAGCAAAATTAACTAGAACTGCCACTGTCATGGCATGAATACCCCCGCATACCACTTTGTCAGAATCAACAGTGGCCATTTAGAGCTCAAGGACAACCTCCCTGCCAAATCTGAGGTTACTAAGCCAGTGCACTGCTAAGTTATGTATTCTACATGATTCAAATGTGAAAATGTCAAAAATCAATACACTTCGGACAGGCATTCTTAAGCATTTGTGCAGACAAGCTTATTTTAGTAAAAACCCTGTGACCTTGACTTTTGACATTATAAGTCACCTTAAAATCAAAAGGGGTCATCTACTAGTCATAAATAACCTCAATACTAAATATGAAGACTGTTGACCAAAGCATTCTTAAGCAATGGAGGGGACAAGCTTTTTAAGTCAAGGCCCCTGTGACCTTGACCTTTGACCCAGTGACTTCAAAATCAATAGGGGTCACCTAATTGTCATGATCAACCTCCATGCCAAATATGAAGACAGTGAGTCAAAAGTTTCTTAAGTTATTGGGCAGACAATTTTTTTGAAGTCAAAGTCCCTGTGACCTTGACCTTTGACCCAGTGACCTCAAAATCGATAGGGAGCATCTACTTATCATGACCAATCTAAATACCAAATATGAAAACTGTGGGTCAAAGGAATCTTCAGTTATTTGCGGACAAGCTTTTTGAAGTCAAGGCCCCTGTGACCTTGACCTTTGACCCAGTGACCTCAAAATCAATAGTGATCATCTTCTTATCATGACCAATCTAAATACCAAATATAAAGACTTTGGGTCAAAGGAATCTTAAGTTATTGGGCGGACAAGCTTTTTGTAGTCAAGGCCCCTGTGACCTTGACCTTTGACCCAGTGACCTCAAAATCAATAAGGATCATCTTCTAACCATGACCAATCTAAACACCAAATATGAGGACTGTGGGTCTAAAGAATCTTAAGTTATTGGGCAGACAAGGAAAAACCGACGGACGGCCGGACAGGGCGACGGCTGGACGGACAAGCTGATTCCAGTATACCCCCCTTACAACTTCGTTGTGCGGGGGTATAATAAAACTAATTAATAATCTGAAGAAAATCAGCTCCTAATTAACGCAACACATTAGGATCCGACGACCACCAATAGGTTGTGACCTTCTTGGTACCTTTCAAACAACTAATCATCGGCCAGCTTAAGTGATGCCATTTCTAATTTTAACTGCTGGAAAGCCAATACTGAGTAGGTTATTTTCACAATTTTGAGAACATGGTGTTGTCTGTATAGCTGTCTAATAAACTTGCAAAACAATCTTGCCCATTAAAAATTGAGTCTATCATTTCCAGTTCATTTGTTTCAAATTACTTCAAACATTTTTTCATAACAAAAAACAACAATTTGTTTTATTTTCACAAACAACATTTTTATACCACGTTTAATGCCTATCTGTAAAGGACGGTATTAATCACGTGGCTAAAAAAAACTTTTCCGGGAAAATACGAATCACAATGAAGGCAAAACAAACATGGTGGCAATCAGATCTACATGTAAGAAATAACATAAGTAGATCTGAACTTTAGTCAGATCAGAGTCTTTCAGATAGATATATAGAATATTTGAAAACTGGTCATACTGACAAAACACTTACCTCAAAATCAATCTTTCCCAGGTTTTGAACCAGTAGATACAGCATATTATTGTCATACATTTCATGGGCTAGCTGGGCCACCTGGTCTGTCTGAGGCTCCTGATTCTCTGTGCCGTACAGTACTGTCTTAATGGCCGCAAGGTTCTTAGACACATCATCACTGGCCTAATGATGGTATACAAAATAATACAAATACAGTTACCATGAGCCCTTACCAAGTTACCATTCTTAATTTTTTTCTATGATATTAATGGCTGCAAGGTTCTTAGACACATCATCACTGGCCTAATGATGGTATACAAAATAATACAAATACAGTTACCATGACCCTTACCAAGTTACCATTCTTAATTTTTTTCTATGATATTAATGGCTGCAAGGTTCTTAGACACATCATCACTGGCCTAATGATGGTATACAAAATAAAACAAATACAGTTACCATGAGTCCTTACCAAGCTTAATATCATAAAAAAGTTTTTTATGCACTTGTCCATCTTTCAATCTCGAAAAAAACATTGATCATTTTAGGGTAAAGTTCATAATTAGTACTGAATGAATATCAAAAGTGCAGACCATGATCAGACTGCACAAATTTCATTCAAATTCAAGACAATCTATCTATATAGACTAAATCCGGAATTAAGACTTTTTTGGTTTTCCCAGCTGACTACTCTATTCTTAATAGTAGTGCACCGTGAATATAATGGTAATAAAAGTTTGCAAAGTTCAAAACAGCAACTATTGTAATTGTCTTTGATCACTTAAAGTTGTTGTTTTTATAACAATTACGAGGCAGCTTTTTATAAGACCTTGTCTGTCGCTTCAAATCTGACAAGCTTAAACGGAATTAATACATATATAAACATTAGGGGGAAAAAAAGACAGTTTGGGTCAAGACTGATTTTACAATATATGCATTTGTCATTTTAGTACATCTATTAATGGAAATTTTATTTACCTTATCCAGTTTCTTCTCTCCAGTCTCTCGTGTTAGAGCAGTCAGGCCTTCCTTTAAGGACTTTACAAGCTCCTGTGGACTCTTCTGTGACTTTCCAAACAAAGGCATTCTCACAGAAAACAAGCCACCAACTCTGAAACAAATCTATTTCTGAAAAGAACAAAAAACAGATATTATATAAGTCAATGTCACATAAATAATTAGTAATGGTGTTATTGTTTCAGTAAATTACAAGCCATGTCCCAGCTCAGAAAGCAAACCAAAGCCAAGAACTGTCCAACACCAAGAATTTGTACTTACATTTTGGTGTCTGCAATCATTACTTTTTTTAGACTAAATGGAACATGGGATTTTATTGGTAGTCAGACTATTCTCTCCCTTACTAGTTCCTCTTTCAACAGTTCTCCCCCTATTTGGGGGGGGGACCATCTGCATGAATTTGTGCAATATTTGCAGGCTACTTGTCTCCAATTTTATTCTTTCAATAGATCAGTACACTTTTTGATGTTTATGAAATAGATAGGTAATTATTAATCTATATAAAATAAGGAGAAAAACTATCTTTTTAGCAGATTACTAAACATTATTTTATTGTACATTTCAATATATATAACTTACTTTGATATATAACTGTGTACCAAAACAGTTAATATTTTATGACATACCAGAGCATATATTTAACCTCTAGTTTACAATACAAGCTATTTAAACAAATGATTGGAGTTGACTGATTTATCAACAGACCATAATGATAATTGCAGGTGTTTATAAACAAGTCACCAATGAAGGTGTTGATAATTTGATTGGATTAAAATACCTGAAAAGGATGTTAAAAAGTACAGCAACTTTTCCTGACAGATGAACACGTCATTAATTTTAAAACATTTTTAAGTAGGATTTTCAGGAATATTCTTGTAACAAAATGTCTTAATATCAATCAAATTCATTGAAATATTAAGTCTTCATTAAGAAATCTATGATGATAAAATCTACACAATATTTCCAACATTTCTCATAGTAAACAATGATATGTCAGTGTTTTTTCTCTACTTTGGGAATTGTGCCGGAACCAGACTGATTGGAAAAAAAATGTGTTGTTTTGACTTAAATTGGGAATTTTTATTATGCATTTTCATCTACAAATAAGATTAATCATCATGAATAAAGACAGCTAACAGCTTCTATTGCCCAGGTAGAACCATTGAGTGATGACAATTGACTGATGATTTATATGAATATATGTTTGAATTAAATGATTTCAGAGAAATCTCTTGGCCTTGTGGGAATTTTGAACAGCCATTTTGGGAATTTCAACACTGGAAATTGGGAATTTTAATGTCTATTTTCAAATGGGAACAGTGCCGTTTTAGGGTAGTAGTTATATAAAGAAACTAGAAATGTGTCATCATGCCACGGATGCCCCCGCATGCAGTCAAAATTTCAGATGTTATAATATTTAGTTCCAAATTTGTTTGTACAAATTATTTTTTTCATTTTAAGTTCAAAGCCCTTAAAACTTTTCAATGTTAACACAAACCATTTTCATACAATGTTCAAGGCACTGAAATTATTCAGTCTATAGCATATTTCATAATGGCTACATACATTTCCACAAAAGTATTGGTGCTGAAACTGAAAGTTCAAAATTTTTCCAACATTCAAGAAAGATATGTTTGTCCAAAATCATTGAACCACGACCAAATTCAAACTTAAACTGCTTATTCCTAAGATGTATCTATATTATTTTCAAAGTGAAAGGGACATAACTCTGCCAAAAAAAATCATCAAACCATGACCAAATTCCAACTTGACCTGCCCATTCCTTTGACATATCCATATGTCAAATTTGAGTTGAATATAATGTAACACTGTTGGGTAGATAATGAACAGAAACTGTAAATTTCATATTATTTTCAAAGTGAAAGGGGCATTACTCTGCCAAAAATCATTGAACCATGACCAAATTCGAATTTGGCCTGGGCATTCCAAAAACATATCCATATGTCAAATTTGAGTTGAATGTGTTGTACCGTTGGGGAGATAATAAACAGAAACTGAAAATTTCATATTATTTTCAAAGTGAAAGGGGCATAACTCTGCCAAAAATCATTGAACCATGACCAAATTTGAACTTGACCTGGGCATTCCAAAAACATATCCATATGTCAAGTTTCAGTTGAATGTGTTGTACTGTAGGGGAGATAATGAACGGAAACTGAAAATTTCATATTATTTTCAAAGTGAAAGGGGCATAACTCTGCCAAAAATCATCGAACCATGACCAAATTCAAACTGGGCCTGTATTTTCTCACGACATATCCATATGTCAAATTTGAGTTGAATGTGTTGTACAGTTTGGGAGATAATGAACGGAAACTGAAAATTTCATATTATTTTCAAAGTAAAAGGGGCATAACTCTGCCAAAAATCATCGAACCATGACCTAATTCGAACTTGACCTGTATTTTCTCATGACATAACCATATGTCAAGTTTGAGTTGAATGTGTTGTACCGTTGGGGAGATAATGAACGGAAACTGAAAATTTCATATTATTTTAAAGTAAAAGGGGCATAACTCTGCCAAAAATCATCGAACCATGACCAAATTCGAACTTGATCTTTATTTTGTTATGACATATCCATATGTCAAATTTGAGTTGAATGTGTGCAACCGTTACTAAGATAATGAACAGAAACTGATGATGACGGAATGACAGAATGACGGAATAGGGTAACACTATATGCCCAGGCCATTACATGGCGGGGCATAAAAAAACACTGTACGTTCAATAAAACTCCTTTATAAGACACAGGTGCTAGTTGCATTGATTTGACCTAAAATGTGTTTGACCTTGTTATTTATTCAATAAAATATCAATATATTAAAAAAAAAAAAAAAAAAAAATTTCACTGTTATATTATTATAGACAAGGTATGCAACATTCAATTACGAAAATTATGGGTACGCCGGTTATCTGTGTTAAAATTTTTCACCGGGCGGTAATATCGTCGGATTTTTGCATGGAATCAATGCACAATATATTTTTCTATTACAATTTACTATTTACAGATCCCCAATTAACCACTAGTTAATGTTTTAAAGCCCGAAAGTAAGAAATCACCCAGGTCCGAAAGATGAGACCGTCATGACATGTATATTGTAAGCTGGTATTTACGCTTGAAATACATCAACAAAGAGATCAAACGGGTCGAACTCACATGCAAACAACTGGATTTTACATACTTTTAAATGGTTTTATCCTCCACGAGTCAAACTTAGTCCTATGAGCCTGTATTTAAAGAAATATCCTACATGTAGACGATATTTTTAGAAGGTAATTCCCACCGGAAGTATTCTCCGGCTTCCGTTTTACATACATTGACAAAGAGCGGAACAGGGAACCAAGCACGTGTTGCGGAGAACACTTCCGATTTAGGAATTACCTTATACATGTAGAATTTTTCTTAAAATACGGGCACATAGGACTTAGTGCCACTCGTGGAGGATAAAACCATTTAAAAGTATGTAAAATCCAGTTGTTTGCATGTGAGTTCGACCCGTTTGATCTCTTTGTTGATGTTTTTCAAGCGTAAATACCAGCTTACAATGTACATGTCATGACGGTCTCATCTTTCGGACCTGGGTGATTTCTTACTTTCGGGCTTTAAAACATTAACTAGTGGTTAATTGGGAATCTGTAAATAGTAAATTGTAATAGAAAAATATATTGTGCATTGATTCCATGCAAAAATCCGACGATATTACCGCCCGGTGAAAAATTTTAACACAGATAACCGGCGTACCCATAATTTTCGTACCTGAATGTTGCATACCTTGTCTATAATAATATAACAGTGAAAAAAAATTATTTTTTTTTTTTTTTTTTTTTAATATATTGATTTTTTTTTGTATAAATAAAAAGGTCAAACAAATTTTAGTTCAAATCAATGCAACTAGCACCTGTGTTATAAGATATGAAAATAAACTGTTTGAACATTTCAGATTTGGGGCAGAACTGTCAGGTGATGAAACGGTTTGAAAGAGAACCATCAGGGGGTGGAACTGGTATTCTGGTAAGGGGCAGAATAGTCTGATGTCATTCTATTTAATTTGTATACCCCATTTGTGTCCAGATGTTAAAAGATTTTTATGGACCGTTTACAGGGGTGGTTCAAGCCGCGAATAAGGTATAACCACCATATTTCTGAGATCACTGACATATAAATATTTCAAGAGTTAAGCTCCTCATGTTGGAATAAAATGAATAAATTTATGTGACAAAACTGTTACAAATTCGGTGAAAGCATAACAATTCAAATTTCTTCAGACATTCTTTTGTGGTAAAAGAAAATTTCTCAAATTTTCCATGCATCGCGTCGATGAATAATTAACAGGTTTTTTTTTTAAAAAAAGTGGGCTGGGTCACAAATAATTTTATCATTGGGGAAAACAAACTGACCACAGTTGAAAAAAGTTGAGCCAAACCAAATATTTAGCAGGATATACGTAAATTCCACGTACAAATTGATGGACAAGACACTTGGGTCTTTAAACTGTGTCCTATTCGACAAGTCCTCCCATGAATCGTAAATAATAGAGCAAAAACGAATCTTAACAGTTGACCGATTTTCTTCTTTTTTTTCACCGGAAGTGACGATTGGTACAGTTGAAAATTAATCGAATACACTACAAACATTATTGTTGTCGCACCAGAATTTGTTTTTGTCGTTGTGGGATATTTAATTATAGCTCTGAGGTGGGACATATTTAATTGTTAGAAATTAGAACAAATACCGAATTCCATTTCCATTCTTTTGCATACGTTTTATGTATAACAAATTATAGTCTTTGAAAAACTAATGTTAAACGTATGTCGTTTCGACGTATATGTAACCTAGTTAGCAGAACCTAGTTAGCTCCCTTTACTTATGAATGACAACCAATGACTAAAATTAATTGGACTTATTATATTTTAAAATTAATTAGCACGCTAAATTATTGTAATATAGAAGTGGCATTCTTTGAATTTGGACTCATTTTGTTTTCTTAATGACGATCACTATACATCAAAATGCAAAATGAAGCAGTTAAAAGATATTCTAGTGTTATATACTTAATTAAGCTGTCGAATAGCAGCCTAGAGGTTAAGGCGTTTCCACCTCATCCCAGGGATTGTAGGTCCGAGTCCTGTTGAGGTCGCGAACATGTGTTATCATATGATATCAGTGTTTACTGGTTATAATGGATTAGCTAAAAGAAGTCAGCAGCATGCTTAAGTTAAATACACAGAGCTATATGTTTTATAAGTGGCTGGATAAATAATTAAGAATGACAGAACTAAGTTGTCCAGTGTACCGCTAAATCATGCTCCAACTCTATCAAAATGTAACGGTAGTGGTGGTGTTGGTAGTTTTCACTCCGGATCACGACCCAGTAAGCCACATAGAATTTACCAGAGCACAGCTCAGCCACGTATATAGTACATACCATAGTATTTAAAGATACAGAGCAAATAAAAATATTTCATGACCAATCTTAACGAAAGTGACCTGCACCATCGCTGATTAGAACCCGGGTCTACCGATTCACAGTCCAACACTACCTTCTGCAATGTTCTGAGCTAACCGGACGGTTTTCGTATTACTTACAAATCGTAATGTTCGGCCCTTTCCGTTACTCTCCGGATAAGCAGAAGATATTTTTTTATGTATTTTAGAATGAATAACCAAAACGGATAAACTACGCTAAAGCTAGTTAACAATTAGTATTTTAATTAAATGCTGGATATGTTGACTTTAATTCATGTTGCACCGTTTAAAAATCCACCTAAATTAAGTAAATATTTTAAAAAGGTACATTTTTGCCGGCTCGCCACGGCGAGCCGGTATTACGGTAGGATTTTACTGAGAAACAACCTAAAACTCCGAAGCCATCCAAAAATTTAATCGACGCTTGGCTTCCAGCTTTATACAAAATTTATCTATCAGGGCTAGGATCCAAAATTATTTAGCCAATCAAATTTAATCTTACATAGCGTCAAAAAACCTTCAATTTTCACGCCATTTTTAAAAATCAGCAAGTATTGTTTTGAGCGCAAAGATATAATGATGATTAAAATGTTTGTCTTTATGAATTCTTTTCAATAAATCATATTTACACTGACTTCTGATTTAGCGATTTCACCTGTTTTCTCTGTAGTAAGTTTTCGTTTGGTTAATTAACATAAGTGTACATCTGGTTCTGTGCATTTTTTATTTTTCCCTTTTTCCGGTCATTTTATCCTTTCCGGTATTGCGTGTATGTATTTACTGGCCGGGATCCGGGACGCCCGGGATCCGGGATCGTATAAGATATGGAGGAAAAAACCTAATGAACTATATTTGTGTTGATTGTTGTCGTAATGAAAGGCCATTAAACGTTAATTTTTTTTTATTGTATATAATGAACGTTAAATTAATTTAACTTAGAATATAGATATATTTAGAGCTATTTATTTACAAACTTAAAATGCGGAAATTCACAATACTTATAATTATATGCCTAATTAATTGGAAAAATCAAAGACTATTTTCTTGAATTGGTCAAATCCCGGGATCCCTATATGTTTTAAAACGATCCCAGCTTTTCTGAAAACTATATACTTGAACTGGCCAATCCGTGAGATCTATTTACATTTTAATACGATCCCGGCTTTTCTGAAAACTATATTCTTGAACTGGTCAATTCCCGGGATCCCTATATGTTTTAATAGGATCCCGGCTTATCTGAAAAACATCTTCTTTAGACTGGTCAATTTCCGGGATCCCTATATTTTTTTAATAGGATCCCGGCTTTTCTGGCTGAATTGATTGACAACTTGTGTGTTTACTTTAGGACTTGTGCCTCTCATTCCAATACTAAATAGCATACATGTATTACAACTTAATTTTGTATAAAGAGACATCTTTATGAAATCTACCTATCTAACATTTTGTGGTCAAGGTCAACAGGCCATATAGTAAATGTGCATAGACATAGGGTCTTCATTCTATCTGTTTACATGCACCTTCATATATACTCATACTCATCTTGGTTAAACTGAGAGAACTTTATGTGTCACTTTCAGTCAATGAGTTTAAGATTTTGAATTTACTGGCCCGAATTCCAGTTTTGAATTTATTCTACTAAATAATTAACAAAATTTTCTTAAATTTACACTGGCCTGAACTTATATACACTGGCCATCGGGCACCGGGCCAGTGTTGACTTCACTTTTGTTTTGATGTTCGCTGAAGTCTCTTCAGCTAACAGAACTGTCATTTTTACATTTAAACACACCCCTTGAAAAAAATTACGAAGCGAGTCGCTACTAGCTTTTTTAAAAGCTAACCTTGTATATACTTTAATATATTTCCATTGTAGAAACCGGAAGTATATAATATCTATACCCGTTGACAATAATTCGGATTTGTTTATAATTGTACGTCAATTTGCGTTTTTAATTGACTCTGATAATTGTCAGATAATATTTTCACCATCGATACCACTGCATTTTGTACTGTATTTCGAAAACATTTATACAATAGACCTGGGTATAATATCGTATATATATTTATTATATACTTTTAAATGAAATATTGAGAAATATAATGGAATGAAATGTGTTTTTTTTCCTCATTTTCCGTATTTTCACTGTAAAAATTTATTTTTCACTGCAGTGAAGCACATTTTTCGTAATTCCACTGGTGTCTTGCCGGACTATACTTTTTTCTATACTTTTTTCTAAATTCAGCCAATATACAAAATTCTTTCCAATCAAAGGTTCAAAAGGAGAAAAAGGTATACAATAAACAGAAAATTTAAGTTTTCCAATCAATACATTATTTATTTTCATCTTGTGGTATGAAAATTATCGCATTTCGCTCGTGGCTACTGCCACTCGTGAAATACTATTTTCATACCACCTATGGAAATAAATCCTGTATTTTATAGAAAGAAACCTGAGTATCCTCTATATATCATGTGCGTGCGTGCGTACGGATCAACCATATGGGCCAGAGCATCTGCTCACTTGCTGTTCCGACCGTCTGCGGCGTAATGTCAAGCAGAATGTTTCCTCTAGCCTGTTCTTCATGCGATGGTGGCCAGGAGATAACATTACTTCCCTGGCATCATTGTTTTTCTAACAAAACGACTCTTGTTATCGCCACCCTCCTGAGTAAGTCACGACAGGTCAACCAGTCATCCCTGGTATAAGTTCTTTGGATGACTTGACCTTGACCTGCCTTGTGACTGTTCCGCGAAGTGCACTCCTCGGGAAGGATTTGAGAAGTATACATCTTGTGCCAGAATGGGTCGACTTGCATGCATATTTAGTATTATTTAGTGAATTTTAGGTCACATTTCGGTAGATAATAACCTTTGAGGACATGAATGTTGACATGTCTGGGATCCGTACACTCAGTGCCTGAAAGGACGGATTGACCCTAATTAAGACTATAGAATGCATATACACAGTTTTAAGTGTTCCGGTTGATTTATGTAAGATTTTCAAATTCAACCTTTTTAAGTTCTTGGGCCACAGAGGAGCTGAGATTTGGTCAGTATTTGATTTTTGAAAAAGGTATCCTTATATTGTCCCCTTATATTTAAGAAAAACAGCAAATAAAAAACAAAAACATTTTAACAAAAAAAAAACAACAACAACAAAAAAAAACATGCATTATTATTTTCAAATTTTCTATGTTTTTGCGATATCCATTTGCCTAATTTAATACTTCTGACCTCGTTACTAAAA